>NC_089785.1:4381750-4409250 GCF_040412425.1 Macrobrachium rosenbergii | reverse complement strand
AAACATAACAGAATTTAGACATTAAAATGGTCGACAGACAGGGAAAGTATTTCAAAGATTAATTCCAGCAAAGTTTATTCTTCACTAAACCTTTCCAACACACCCAATGAAAATAGGCCAATTACGCACACACAAGAATACAAACTAACCAAGAATTGAGAGTCATTGTCCATTCAAGAAAGAAAATCACAGCCCAGAACGTCGAATACCACAGTTATACCAGGTGCCACGGCGCAGCCAAAGGTTTGGTATGGTTATATGGTCACAAACCGTGGTCAGACGATGAAATGAAGTTTTAAGAGGAATCAAAAAAGCGAATTGATGCTCCATTAAGTCGTGGGCAACAAAACTCAAGAGAGTTTAATTTTTTATACATAAGAGAGAGAGAGAGAGAGAGAGAGAGAGAGAGAGAGAGAGAGAGAGAGAGAGAGAGATTTCTTTGCTATATATTTTTTCATATCTGTTTTGAATCTCCTCATAACAAAAAAAAAGCCAATATTGGAAGATTCAAGCACGACCTCGTAATCAAATGACCTTAACTGAGACCCAAATGTTGCTGATGCAGCAAAAGAGTAACATGGAAGAAGAAACCGGTCCCCGTCAGCATGGTCGGTGGTTTCCAGACTTCGTTCCCTATTCCAGGCTTCTTTCCAGAAGCCCTGTTCCTCCATTATGCAAGATGATCCTCCACAGAGCAGGTCTCAAGCCCTTGCAACGGACCTGCAGACAGCGTGACCTCTAAATGAGATCCCACAGGACGCCTAACAAAACAGCTTTCGCAGCTATTGTCGAGTCCCGAGAGTTTCCCCGAAACCCACTTTGATGTCGGAATCTGAACTTTCTCTCCTTAATCACCTCGTAAAAATGATCGAGTCTTCCCTCGAGAAAGTCAGCCTCTGGATTTAGAGAGCAAAAGCAAAGTCTATATTGTGCTGTATACAGTTTTATTCCCCTAAGAGATGTGACAGCAAAAGTATTTCGTCTTATTAAGTGCTTTCACAATAGATCAAAGAGATAACTCACTTCCCCTCGGCCAATGACGGAGGGATGAAAGTCTTCCTTTGTGAAAGGAAAAGCTTCGTCGAACAGCCTTTATGGGAGGACCAGCGATGACGTCACACTTTCAAAAGATTCTTCTTCCGAAAGAGATCAAGAGAAAAGAGATGCGCTTTTAGAGGAGAGGTCTGGTAAAGAACCCATTATTATTATTATTATTATTATTATTATTATTATTATTATTATTATTATTATTATTATTACGGAAATTCGTAGGGAAGAAGCCATTCGGAAATTACCTCGCAAAAGACGATTCCCTTCCCCAAAAAGTTAAACATGTGAAAAGATTTCTTTAGATTTTAGCTAAAGTTGATGGAAAGCGTTAAGGCGAATACAAACGCTGCACGAACCTCGTGGGGTTTCAGAAGTCTCTTCATTATCTGAATAACGAGGAATGGAATAAAAAATATATATATTTATGGTCTGAACCTACAATGGTATTCGGATGAACAACTTGTTCACGTGAACCTTCGTCAAATTGAAAGTGTTAGTGAATCGAAGGTGAATCTGTTATTTTCACCCAAAAATTACATTGGTATTTCTGAAGAGAGGGAGACGGGGAAGGGAGACACTTGGTGCTGCCGTGGAAGGGCTTCTGCTGGCGAAAGTGGTGAAGAACAATTGCTTTATGGTAAAGGAAGTTAGGGAGGGGTCAGTCGTGAGTACAAGAGAACACAGAAGGGAAAGAAACCCGAAGCCTTTGGAGAGGAAAACGATGAACATGGAATATTAAATGGCTTAAATGCATAAGTATAAACATATCTATAAATAAAAACCCAACTGTACTTGCTACATTTCCTAAAGAATTGGTACTGATATATTTAATTTCAAATAAACCTCTTTTATATTCCAGAAACTAATAATATCCTGAAGTCAGCTGGAAAATGTATTCACAGAAGGGAAGATTATTAGCCCCAGAGTCAGTTGATCACTTGTAACAGGTCACTGACGGCAGATTGCAACTCTGAAAAGGTCGTGCAGTACACGATTCCACTGTCATATTTCATTCCGGGTTAATTCATCACATGTGCTGCCACTTCTGTCCTTGCTGACTGTGTTTTGTGGATACATCAGATCTTTGGCATTTATTCCTTAGTTTATGAGCTTACAGAGTTACCTTCGGATATGAACCAAACTTCTTTTTCTACAAAGAAAACTTCGCAAAGTCTTCTTGCTAGTATTAACAGATTTAATAATCCATCAAAGAGAGAGAGAGAGAGAGAGAGAGAGAGAGAGAGAGAGAGAGAGAGAGAGAGATCGTCGTGCTATTTCCTCAACTGAGTCTTGTGTTAGAAAGCATGAATGACTGAAGAAAACTTAAGTCAAGTATCTACCTTCAAAAGAAGTGACATTCCTATGCACAGAGTTCCTTGTTAATTAAGTCTAGATACAAGATCCAATGTCAGCAAATCCTCTTCCAAACGGAAAATCTCCTCACAAAGAGAATCTCTAGTAATGATCAAAAGAAATCAAGAAGAAATGAAAGAAAAACAAAGACTAAAGACTGTAAGAGTTAATTAATCTCCGCGTCACAATGATACGAGTCTTTTGAAACAAATCCCTTTGCAACGACTCTGTGTGTGTGCGCGGGCTAGTTTACAGCCTGTCTTTTTTCCATATATGGGTAATTTAATTATATAGGATACGTTAAAAATTCTCTCTCTCACTATCTCTCCCCTTATTTGTCCAGTGTTTACAAAAATGGTATTTTTAATCACAAACCACTCAACATTAATAAAAAAACGGCCTTCCCCACTGCCCCCTCTCTCTCTCTCTCTCTCTCTCTCTCTCTCTCTCTCTCTCTCTCTCTCTCTCTCTCTTTTTTACAAAAATGGTATTTTTAATCTAGTTTCTTAAAAATTTTCTCTCACTATCTTTCCCCTTATTTGGTAGTTCCCTTACTACCTTCCATTCTAATATCACAAAACAGGTTTTCATTTACATATCACGTGCGGGCCTGTACTTTCAAAGATTCCGTTATTGCCCATTATAGAAATACAGCAGAATTACAGCAGTAAACTACTGGGGCCCGATCCGCGTACCAGCGAGCGCTCAACGAACACAAACGATCCGAATGAACGAACCAAGATATTTTATTCGGGGAAGATCATTACCATCGGCAACCAAGGTTTCTCTACTGACCAGCGTTCAGATCCAATTTCCGCCAAAGGGCGTTTTTAGAATCACTCTAATTAAGTCCGTGTTATTTGTGTGTGTTACATCATCGGCAAAGAGGATGACTATATATCGTAAAGGAACTAAGTATGAAGATATGATAACAGCACTGGAAACACAGGTGTCTGAATCATCTTTAAATCAAATCACCTTTATATGTAACTGAAACCCAACTATAACTGTCCCAACGAGCCGACATTACACAATACAACGGCACTTGAATGTAATCATTACAGCATATGAGTTGTTAAATTCATTTAGAAGCTTTGATCCATAATAAACGCTTTGTCTGCCCAAATACTATGATTAGGTAATAAAATACTATGAATCGGTAAGAGAGGTGACTAAGAATAATAGCCTTTAGGAAGAGCTGAGGAGTAAAGGATTTTGAAGTTGCCATCAAGACCTCAGCACTTACTGTAGGTGTAAACCTCCTGCCAGAGATTCTGAAGACCAGACGGCTCCATCTACCATAACAACTGAGATACTGAAAGAGGAAAGCCTAAAATATGTTTGAACTGTCCTGTGACCTTAAAAACTAGGTTGTATAAAAAAAAGATAACTACCAAATTAGCTAACACCTATTTTAGTGAAAAGTACCGAAAATAAAGGCCACTGTAGAATTGGGAGTGCCGGATGTGTATCTGGCTTCCTTTGAAGTGAGATCAGTGTCAGTTTCACCCATCTTAGACTATTCACGTTTATACCAGGTCAGCTACTTTTCGTCACAAAGACCATTCACGGATATATAGTACGTTTGCCCTTTCCCGCCATAATAACAGCTTTTCTGCATTAAAATTGTTAGCACAAGCAAGTCCAAGCTATTCCACACCAGTACAACGCTAAAACTACAACATACTAAGCTAGATTCTAAAATTATAATATTTTTTCGTCTGGATATCATTTGTTGGTGGATATGGCCAGATTTGCGAAGCAGATCCGAGACAATTACAGTTCTACTCCAAACACTGACATGGTAACGCGACCGAGGCTTCTGTTTTGCCTCTTGGGGGAAGTTCATCAGGAATTCCATCCTTATCCCTGTCACAGTGGATAAGAGTCCACGTATTTGCTGCTTCCGTCTTATTTTCATGTTATTCTTATGTACTGACAGGAGACGACATTTGCAGGTAAAATTACCATTTTTTGTAAATCTTAAAAATATACATTACACTATATTTTCAGTAACTAGGAACAATTATTGTACGAATAAGGAGAGAGAGAGAGAGAGAGAGAGAGAGAGAGAGAGAGAGAGAGAGAGAGAGAGAGAGAGAGTAAAGCTTTCCGGTCATCAACACGTAAGTGCGAAAGATCAATTTCGTAGGAAAAGTAAATTACTGCTGGATGAATCATCTGCAAAGAAACTGCCATAATATTTATTTTCTATAAATTTTCCAACTGGCAAAAGACCGCGTCAAACTTCCCCACAAGACCTGACAACTATCTTACCCGGGCCTTATAAGGATAACCACAATTTGTCAACAACTTCCTGCGACACACGTGTATCGTTTATTCACTGGGAAATTTATCAGTCGAAATATGATCATTATATTTATGGCTTTTCTATTTTGCAGGCCATATAGTATTACATTTTCAAATCACTTCTCAGTGCCGTCAGTGCACCTCATGCGGTGCATTGTAGGCATTAGTTAGGGATCTTTGCAGCGTCCCTTCGGCCCCTAGTTGCTTCATTTTCTTTAAGTGCACAGTTACTGGACATTTTGTAATATACAGAGCAATTTTAATCAGCAACGTGGAAATGTACACTGCTTGCTTGTAAACAACCGGTCAAGGGGTGACGGTCAGGATTTATAGAGTACAGGGTTAGTCCGCTTCTGACCAAAATAAGGACAATCTCTCGCATGACGTCGTCTGGCTGCATCTGGCTGAGGTTAAGGTAAAGGAAAGTCATCAGTCAGTATTTAACCTCATCAGAATGAAGAACACGGAAACTCTCTTAACCCGGATTAAAGCTCTCTTCACCTGGTCAGTCCCAGGATTAATTCTGAGTCACGGAAACAAAATTTTCTTATCCTTTTTGAGTTGAATGATGTGGGTTGAGATGATAGTTAGAGAAGAGTATTGTATGTATGATTAATATGTATGTATGTATGTATGATATATGTATGATATCTATATATATATATATATATATTAATATTATATATGATATATATATATATATATATATATATATATATATATATGTATATATATATATATATATATATCTGTGTGTGCTGTGCATGTATAAATGTACATATATTAACCAAAGAATGTAAGGAATCATAAAAGAAACAACGACACACCTGGTCCAGATTTACACAGTTAGGCCTACTGATTACCCAAATAGCAATAAGAAGACATATGGAGGATTACATCAATTCTTTAATTCAGGATTATGTATATCAATCCTTTAATTCAGCAGTACCTGGAGATTGACGGGGACCTCTCACCTAAGGTTGTGACGAGAGAGAGAGAGAGAAAGAGAGAGAGAGAGAGAGAACAAATGCAAAAACAATTACCATAGTGACCCTTCATTTCTTTGTTTTCCTGGTTTTCTTCTACGGTGCATACCAGTAATGTCACAAACATGCGCAGAAACACCGGTACGGTCTAACCCTGTACTCTATTCATCCTGCTTCGGTCTGCTTGGGTGGAAATGGTCTGGAGGCCTACGTCACGGTCTGCTCCTGCGCAGAAGAGGTCTTGTTTTGGGTCGGGGTTGAGGAGACCTTAATTAGTCTATAAACCTTGACCCTTCTGTAGAAGACGACCGAGATTTAATCCACGACTCTCAGAAGAACAAGATAACGACCCAAGTGATCCTCGTCTGAAGACGACTTGGAAGAGGACAGTTCGCATGAAAATGAATTATGCGATAGTGAACATGAAGATAGTGAAGACTATACAGATGATAATAATGATAGTGGCAACGATAACACTTTGCCTAATCGGAATGAATCGGTGCCTGAAGAAGCTGTGATCTTTGATGGCGGCCAACCGTCCGTCGAGAGAATAGAGGGTTAGAAGCGAAGATGACCACCTCCATATTTTTTTATTTCGATTCTGGTTCTTCAGAATTCAGCCCGAATGCCCCTACTGGATGACGGTCCAGAAATGGACTACTTCTTCCGTTTATTGATGGACCGTTAATGGAAATGATATGCGAGGAAACAATCCGATACCATTCACAAAAGGTGAGGGATGTTGCACAGGCCGAACATCAGTAAGAAGAAAGTGGAGAGAGATTTGTGAATGAGTTGTAGACCTTTTTTTGCATTATCTTCACTCGCGCCACGTTCTTATAAAGGTGACATCAATGAATACTGGAGCACCGGTCCTTTACTACGCACTGAAATTTTCGGCAAGACCAAGTCACGTGATCGGTATCTGTTGCTGACCCGATCCTTCATTTTGCTGATAACGACACTCGAGAAAAAGAAGTCAAACTGTCCTTCACAAGGCCTCTTCTCAGTGCCTTAAAAGGAAGGTTCCAGCTATTCTTCAAATAATTTAGAAACTGAGTTGTTGATGACTCTTGACTTCTTCTTTATGAGGGGTCTTTGCGTTGCAAACAGTATACTCAGACAAAGAGACATCGCTTCCGAATCAACCTGTTTCTTATATGTTGTCGTGAAACAGGGAATATTTTGGGCCTAACTGCTGATACTGGTAAAGGAACTGATATTCAATTTGACCGAACGCTTGGTGATTCCGGTGGTGTTGTTGAAACAATGTTTGATTACTTGAATGAATACTTGAATGAAGGGCATACATTATTTACAGACAATTGGTATACAAGCCCGGCACTTTGCAAATACCTTCAATGAAATGGCACCGGAAGTTGCGGCACTGTGAGATCCCATTGCGTCTCGATGCCAAAATTTCAAGGAAAACTGCAAAAAGATGAACAGCAAAGTTTTGTGCCGAATGATGTACTTTGTGTGCAATGGCACGATAAAAGAGATGATGTGATAAAGTGCACCACGACCAACTCAAACGAAATGGCCGACAGCGGCACAAAAGATCCTGTTACTGACGAGGCTAAACTAAAACTTGCTGCAGCAGCCGATTACGACATCAACGTGAGAATGGTGGACAAGAGTGATCTGCAAACTGGTATTGCTCAGACTGAAAGGAAAAGCGTGAAGTGGTACAGGAACCTCTTCTTTTGCCTCCTTGATGTGTGCTCACTTCATGCTTATAATAACATGTACCTAGTAAACACAGGTCATAAGCCTCGATTGACTGCCATCAGACGGATGCTCACTGACTCTGCCAGTGAAAGAACAAATAATGGTGGAGGAGGACGCCCGATCGGTTGAGAGAAATTCGATGAGACTCGGTGAATACATTTCCGAGAGTTTTTGCCTTTACTGAAAAAACCGGTGAGCACAACGTGCTTGCTAAGCCCTCACACGACTAAACGACCGGCTAAGCGTAACTGGTGCCTGACTGTAAAGTGCCATTATGTTTAGTTCCATGTTTTAAAGATTTTCACACAATTGCCCTTTCTGAGTCATTATATTCTGAATTTGCATGAGAGAGAGAGAGAGAGAGAGAGAGAGAGAGAGAGAGAGAGAGAGAGAGAGAGAGAGAGAGAATGTATCTGTCTATTTCAGCCTATCCATTGTGTATCAGAATTATCTATTACTGTATAAATTACATATGAAACTATATTTGATGTAAATGGGCTGTGTACAGATGATAAATGTGCAACTGTGCCTATTTTTCATAAATGTAGTAAAGTATTTAACAAATAAATATAATGAAATGAATAGAATTTCAATCCATCCCTAAATAAAAAATATTTATGAAGTAAAGAATAATGCAGTTTAATATACGATAAATACCAAATAAAGTTATTTTCCTTTAATCATTTTCAAAACTAAATATTAGTAAAATTGATAACACCCAACGGGGAACGCAAGTTTTAGGTTTGTTCACTGAATAAGTGAAAGCTCCGACAGTGCTGTTCCTGTTCGACACTTCCTTCGTGTGTGAGCAATGCGACCAAGTTATTATTGTCAGTTACAATGCGAGTCAATCTCTGTCCCGTCTAACGGTCAATAGCTAATCATGGACCATAACATTCTCCACAAAAACATGCTTTCATATTCATTACCGCCCAAACAGGTTGACTTTCAGTATACTTCATCCATATCAGTAAACAGAACGGGATTCAATTCCATCCGCCTATATCAATAAACAGCTTAAAATATACCTATTATAATCACGTTAGCCCGTATGGAATTTGGTTACCTAATTCACAGGGATTATCAATTTGCGTTTCCATGCTGAGGCGAGACCGAGAATCAGGGAATTATTAAAGTGTTCTATTTGGTTGTTAATCTAGATGGATTGCTTATAGTAGTCTAATCTAGATTTTAATCAATAATATTTTGCGACTTTTATGAAACCTATTTTGAATTAATGTCATTCTTCTGAACATTTAGAATACCACATGTTTTGTACTAAAAATAATTGATAAACAACAAGCGTCTATCGTAAATCACTTTTAACTTATTTCAAACGTGAACTCTTGTTTTAATTGCCTTGAGCCTATTAAAGGACAGATTTATGAATGCTATTAATGATTCATTCATCACCATTTACGGCTGACTCATTTTTATCATTTATGTTCCTGAAATATCGCAGGAAATCAATCCAGTCATTTGCAAAATCATTTCTGCCAAAATTCATCTTTTCATCCCATCCGACCTTTCAGAATTTGGTCCTGTTCAGGAAAATGTTCATTGTCGTATTCTGTACTAAAATGTCCACAAGGTCTTTTATCTTCAGTATTTCGTCCTATTTTTGAAGAGGGTTTCTACTGAATGCCTTGAAATGGAGAAGGTGGTAATTCCAATCAAAGTTGGCGAGACAGCAGAGATTGGTCATTGTGACATTTGCTCTGGAAAAGACGACAGATCTTATTTCCAACAAAATGCGAGAGGCATTGCACATTTCATAAGTATAGGACAATGCTTTATAAAACATGTAAAAAAATATCTTACCATCTAACTTACTGAAGTAAAGCAAGAACTGATTGTCCACACCAGCATTTAGCAATAAGTTTCATTATCTCCTAATTCAGGTTGCGAGTTAATTTAGCTGTATCGTCAATACATGTAACAATCAAAATGTAATGGAACAACATATAAAACATTTTCGTTTCAAACTGCAGCGTCAAATTTGTGCCTCCAAATAACTCTCAGATAACAGAATGTGCAGTGTTTCTCTGCCCGAATGTCTCTGGTAAAAAAATTAAAATGTTCTCCAACGAGTTTGGAAATGATGATAGATGAACTCGTGTATTAGGTATAGTTTTAGATCCTATTTCTGTTTATGTTTTATAAACCAAATGAAAGGGTGTGGTTATATTATACGGAGATGATAAACTGCTCTTGGAACAGCTTTTATGAATCACCTAAATTCCGGAGGAGAGAGAAAATCCACAATTAGACAAAATTGTGATGCCACACAACCGCGAGAAGTGAACACTTTAAAGCTTGGAACTTCTTAGAGCTGCTCAGCTGTAGTTTTCATTCTGACAGTTGTAGAACATTACAAATGTATAAATGGGGATATATTTCTTCCGTAATAATAATAATAATAATAATAATAATAATAATAATAATAATAATAATAATAATAATAATAATAATAATAATTTTACAAAATAGATGCTTGTAACCTATGGCTCCTTGAAAGATTTAAATACTAAAAACCGTCCTTTTCTCTCGTCTCCCAAGATTACCGAATTATATACTTCACGTGTGATTGTTACCTAATATATAACTTTAAACAAAGAAACTATACGCCTTTGACACATTTCTAGTGCTAGTTTTAAAGTACTTTAATTAGGAAAATTAACTGTTTTGCAAGGAAAAAATGACCCTTAGTCTCTGCAATCGTCCTCTAATTGCAACGCTTGAACAAGAGGCTTTGTTTCAGGAGTCGACGGGAATTCAGGAGATTAATCGTTCCGATACATCCCACTGCACGACACCTGTCACAGATAATGAACAGTCATCAGCAACCATAACAGACACCATTAGAGTGAAATACGAACTCGAGTGGAAAGAAGAAGAGTGCTGAGGAAAGAGCATCAAACCAGGACGTTTTCCAGGCCTGGTCGAAGTGACGAAAAAGTTCGACTTGGCTTTCTATGGTCCCAAACAAAAACCAGTCTCATCCTGCTTAGAAAATACGACAATTATTTAGACGTAACTTTAGTTTACTTGTTTGCAACTTTTGATGACACTGAGACCACTTTATCTGAGGTAATTTAGAAAGACATTGTACGAAGGTTTGCTCGAATGAATCTGGTCCTTACAATTAGAGGAAATCATTTTACAGGAGGAGAACATTTGCCATGCATGACCGATGGGCACAGCAGTAATGACTGAAAGTACAATAGGTAGCTTCTTATAATCCTCCATCATACTTCAATTTCATGGACTTCATAACCTCGCCATTAAATGAAGTAGCAAGAGTTTTTACTTGTGAAACACCATCATTCAAAATAAACCACCAAGAAGAATGATGAAGATTAAATACGGGATACCATTCCCCTCAAAATGCATAAATCATTGAGAATAACAGAGTAGGAAGTGGCACGCCCTTGCGCCCCTACCTTGGCACAGGGCATGCGTGTCAGCTCTTCCTGAAGGAGTCGCGCCCTTCGGGTCCCTTTTCCAGCCCTGGGGCCTGAGAGATAGTCCGGGCCGTAAATTATAGGCGAAGGACGATAAATTCCCGCATAACACAATAAATACCTCACTCTATTACCCTTGGCTCTTCCGCCAACATCATTTACTCTCTTATTTATTTATTTTTGTTTTAATGAATCGCGAGTCATAAACTCCTGCCCTTGTGATTTTTAATGCCACCCTCGTAAAATCCGAGAGATGTGTCCCGCCTTTTAGTACGCGGTCACGCCACTCACGTGCATGTATATATGCATGTATACATGCATACATACATACATACATGCACACATACACATTATATATATATATATATATATATATATATATATATATATATATACACATATATATATATATATATATATATATATATATATATATATATATATATATATATATATATATATATATATATATATATATATATATATATATATATAATACTGTATATATAAATTGTAGCTATGTTGTTCCCGTGTATATTCAAGGCTGACAGCTGTTCCAGGTATTGACTTCTAGCTCTCAAATAGGGTACACTAGTTCGACAGTGGAAATGAACTACAAGATACGGATGACTGCGGTCGAAAATTAATTATTAAAAACTAGAATCCCCCTAACAATGGAAAATCAAAAACTAATTCACAGGTCTGGATGATTCATTATGAAACTTTACAAGCTTTCTTCAAAATTCACAAGACTGGATCCCATGTCTCCAAAAAGTCCCAAAGACCTGCATCCCCATTTTCTAACGCTGGAGGGGCGAACATATCTCAGGGCATCTGGACATTCAGATTAGGCAGCTGCAGTGAGATGCTCAATGCTTCAGAACCCACAAGCCACAAATAACCATCTTGTGGGTGAATAACGTCTGTGTTCCTGATAGGGATTTTTGTTATTCACAAAGTTTAGTATATGATCCCATTGCTGTGGTAAGCTTGAAGGCTTATCCACACGGGAATCATCATCTGCTTGCATCAAGAGGCCTGTGCATCTCTAGCAAACGTTTGAATTTGTAAATAATGTCAGCCCTTGGGAGTGGTGTTACTCCTCATCAAAAGAACAGCTACGAAACTGGGCAGCTGGATACTCTCTCACAGGACACCTTTGCTGTTGACTGGTTACTGATGATCCTATGAAAAGCATCTGCTTCTTGTCTTTGGGCCATCCATCCCTTAGTCAATTTTCAGTTGCTTTCTCTTGTGCTCTGGGCTCATATGTCGAGTGCTTCTATTTTCCTAATTATAATTTCCTGCGTCATCATCTTAGATTAAGACAGACTTTTCCTGGGACGGACTCTTGTCCTAGGGCAGCCCATAAGATTTCCTCTGTCGTAATTCTTGGCTGCCGTTAATTAACATATGTGTACAATTTCCAGTTCCGCATGAACAGCTTTCCAGGTAGTGTAGTGAGAGAAGCGTTCTAATATAGGCAACAGAGATGGATCTTTTGTATGAATTTGGACACTCCCATAGCAATGGGGCAGTGGCCCACACTTAATGTATTTGTGTAGATGGATGTACTTTTTCCCATTAGGAGTGGTACCAGACGGTGTAAAACCCCATGATGAGGACACGTGGATGGGCAGGCCCAGGGAAAACTCTTTGTGCCTCACTTATGCAGTTTCTTAGGTACTTAGTAACTGGAGAAATGTGGTGGTTGCAACTAGGTTTAAATGAGCACAGGGCTTGCAACCTCACCCTAAATGAATATCTTGAATCACAAGACTAAACCCTGGCAACAACCCCTTTGAAAGGAAAAGATATAAGATTAGGTAATGGGTAATACGCAGGCACGCACGCGCACACATACAAGCATGCGCAAACACATTATATACACACACACACACACACACACACACACACACACATATATATATATATATATATATATATATATATATATATATATATATATATATATATATATATATATATATATATATATATATATATATATATATATATATATATATATATATATATATATATATATATATATAAATATAATTTATTCTCAATTTACCTTTACCTTTCTGCACCTTAAGAATCTAGGCTATGGTAAGAGGGTCCATTACGTAGGCAATCCAGCTAGAGAGAGAGAGAGAGAGAGAGAGAGAGAGAGAGAGAGAGAGAGAGAGAGAGAGAGAGAGAGAGAGAGAGAGAGAGAGATTTTTTTCATTAACCTATATAATATGCACAGCATTTGATAACTGCTGATTCTAAATTACTAAATATTTTATAAATCTAAATGTTCTAAAAGATTCAGCTTCATGAAGTAACAGATGTAATTTGAAAATTATTAGTATTTTCAAGTTCAATATTCGATAAGTCTTGCACTGTATACGGATTTACTTGAGTCTGTTAACCAATTAAGTTAATTTGTATTTCCCCAAAGTACACAAAACCAAAGCCTCTGATGCAGGAGAGTTCATCAGCACCAGCTGACACAGTCGTTGACACTTGGTGACAAGGTAACAAGGTAATTAAATGCAGGTGATGCAGGTGGGCACGAGGAACTCCACGCCCCTCTTACCTGTCCTAATCTGGAACTTTGTCCTTCGGCATCACGGAGAAAATGGGTTGGAAGAGGTGGGATTATGACAGAAGGCTCAGGGTTGTATATCTCTGATAAATAAATATTAGAAAAAAACTGTTATATATTTGTTCCAATGGGAATACAAACCATCGCCTTTTATGTAAGCCTCATTCCTGAAGTGGGAGGGTAATCTCTTATCTCACTGACCAAATAATTTAATCTCCACCTGGGATTGCCATGCACCTGGTCATAACCATAAACAGAGGACTAATGACGCCTGTAACTTCCTACGAATTCTGGCACAGGGATGCAAGACTGGTGGGGCCCTGGGCCACCATGAGATGTGCCTGAACTTTCTACGAAGAATTTTTTGTCCAAATCGTTGCTGAAGAAAAAAAACACAAACACCATCTATGCAATAAAACAGATGACTTAAGTTTCCACTTGGAGGTCTGTCAGATAGAGCAAGTCCTCTCAACCTGACCACGGGCGAAGAAAAAACCTTAACCACTGACTTCATTTAACTACTTGTTACAAATGTTAATGACCGCTATAGTTCGTGCTGATGAACATTCCTGCATAAAAGGTATGGCTGGTATTTACCTACGCAAAAAAAAACATAAAAAAATGCGGCGAAGTTTCTTCGGCGCAATCGAGTTTTCTGTAGAGCCGCTACAACATATAATCATCGGCCACCGAAAATAGATTTATCTTTCGGTGGTCTTGGTATAATGCTGTATGAGCCGCCTCCCATGAAACTTTAACCACGGTCCGATGGTGGCCTATTCTATATCGTTGCCAGAAGCACCATTATGGCTAACTTTAAGCTTAAAGAAAATAAGTATTGAGGCTAGAGGCCTGCGATTTAGTGTGTTTGATGATTGGAGGGTGGGTGATCAACATAACAATTTGCAGTCCTCTGGCGTCAGTAGTTTTTAAGATCTAAGGGCGGACAGAAAACGTGCAGACGGACAGACAAAGCCATCTCAATAGTTTTCTTTTACAGAAAACTAAAAGACAAAGACAACCAAGTTAGGTCTAAAAGGCTTTCAGAGAAATTGGTGTTATCCCTTTCACAGCAGAAAGCCAGTAAGTCATTCCCCACAAACTAGCTGGTGCTCTAGAGAAGGACAAAACAATAGCTGCTGGCGATTTCAGCATTTAATTGTAGATTAAGGATAAACTACCAAATAGGAGCTGCTTCATACGCAGGGTTATCTACCTGTCTTCTCCAACTCCACCCACTTCACTCCATGTGTGCTTCCTGGATACAAATGATCTTCAATTGCAACATGTATTCCCCTCCCCACCCGCTCTACTTGGTCTAATGGGAACCTTTAAGTCTATCACGCTTCTCGTAAGACCCTTGAACTGTCTATCATTCTGACACTTCCATGAAAATAACAATCCCCCGCCTTTCTTTTCTAAAATACTGCAATACTGTATTCTGAATGCTGATATGATAAATGCAGCCTTTGGACAAGACATCTACTGTGGTGTCTATGCAACTTCGAAATCCCTTTGAGCAGCTTAAAATCTGCCCAATCATCATTCCCTTTTCTGCTTCCATTCAAAAGCACAAACACCGCATGGCAGAGACATCAGGCAACCACAGGAAACCCACCTCACAGCCATTCCCTAGCAAGGCCTCACTGAAAACCTCTCCTCCTCAGTGCAGGTTCGAGGCTGGCGCCTTGGAAGGTTGTGAGTGGCATCAGGTAACCCACCTGGCTACCTGCCATTGCAGCCCACAACACCTGCCCACCCGTATGCTTTGCAGTGTTCACCTGTTCGTCCCAGAAGCAGGCTACATCACCTGAGCCAGATCACACAATGGCCCAACAAACATAGCATCGAATTCATTGTTTTCAACTGATTATCCAATTATGTCTTACGGTACTGTGTTATTCATCCCTTAAAATTAAATCAAGATTTCATTAGCACCTGTCGACACTTAACTGATCCTCTGTAAGCTGGATATTATATATTGTATTGAATATTATCGCTAACAGCAATACATAGTTATTACCCCAACTATCTTGAAACTGAATCGGCCTGGGGGTTGAACCAGCAAATAGGTTTCCTCGTCGTTTTGTACCTGAGGATCTCGACTGATTACATCATTAAGTTTACTTCTAACATCAATAGAATTTATTTCTAACATCAATAGATTTGCTTCTAACATCAACAAAATTTGCGATGACAAGAAAGCATGTAAGGCTGCAACGTTTAAATGCTGAAAACTATTTTACGGCAATTTATAGAAACTTATCAAAATCCCTATACGACGGTACCTAATGAAACCTGAAGATCACCAAAAATGGCGGCCAGTTTTTAACAGATTATTAGCGATGCTTTCACTGAGATTTCTTTTTCAAAGGAAACTAAATAATACAATATTGCGAAAAAAATTGTCAGATAATCCCATAAAATATTTGAAATTCCCATCCTTAAAAAGCCCCTTAGATGGCACTTAGTTAAACCTACTGTTTTTCATTCAAAATCCGAGGAAAAAAAGTAACCCCTGCCACCAAATGCAACGAAGGAATCATCAGCCAAAAGACGCGGCTCCCCCGCCATCCCTTACGAAAGTTTTGACTGAAAATTCTCAGTTTCGATTAATAATGGAACAAACTCATTCTCAAGACACCACAAAATTTTGACCCTCCTTTATCACCAATAAATAATAATAATAATAATAATAATAATAATAATAATAATAATAATAATAATAATAATAATAATAATAATAATAATAAAATAATTACTTTTGAAATCAACAAAAAAAAGGAAAATTCATCCCTATAACAAAAATGAAAATAAAAGATGCACTATTCGGCCTCCATAGTTTAAACGCACATTTCAGTAAATGAAATATATTTTCATTCAAAATCTGGCCAAAGCAAACGGAAACACAGAACACACCAAATACGACAGAAATTAATAACCGCCAAAAACTCACAATCTAAAAATAAAGTTATTACAAGGACACAACACGTGCACGAAATTATTAATAAAATATTTTGGAACCTGCCACAAACTAACTCTCAACAAACTACATGATCCCGAAAAATCGTAGAAAAAACAATATATATTAATAAACAAGAATAAGAGTAAACGTACAAAAAATAAATAAAGGAACACTTACGCCGTCATTGGCAAAGTTCTTGAATCATCAAAGTTAGCGGTGATTTGCTCAACGACTTTCCAGGCTTATATTACACGACACTGGAGCCCAATTTCCTGGAAAGACACTTTTATTTTTATAACACTCACATGGGCCTTCCCTGATCCTCCTTAACTATCTATATTGCCTAGTTAATGAAGTTACAATATAATCAGCGAAAATTGTGAGAACTTTAACGCACTTGTTTAATGAACGACAACTGACCGCAAAGTGAGAAATGTAGGTTGGGGCTGAGTAGCAGTGGGGAGGGGGCGAGTAAGATGATACCAACCTTCATTCTGATTTACTTTCAGGTAACAACTTTACTATTTCAATACTGATCGTTTCATATAATAGAATTATACCTTTAAAAAAATAGGTGCAAATGTAATATAATACTGACAACATCAGAACTAATATTTCCCTAAAGAATGCTACTACTGCTTACATGATGTTACACAGACAAGTGGTTGGCGAGTGCCAACCTCTCGTCAAGTTACCATAAAAAACAAAAATATTAACAACACTGAAAATCGCATAAAGTATACATATAACACATTTTAATTGGATTACAAGTAAGCATAAATTTAATATATACAGAAAAACAATAACAATGACAAAATAGTAATGACCAGTGAGTCAGTACTGTTGGCATTCCTAAAACCATCCACCAACCGACAGAGTGACAAGAGGAGCACGCGGGACGGACCCGTAGAGACGAAAGTCCCTCTAAATAACACACTTTTCTCCCCCTTATGTCTATGCGCCTCATTTACCAGTCCTTCGCTAAAACTCTTTTAAAGGACTGTTTTTGAGGCTAAAAATAAATACTCAGGATTTGCTTTCAAATGTCAAAGATTGTTTTTACGCATATTCCAAAGATATTCATATATCGTTAGTGAGGAGTTAGATTATTTTCTTTACTATTACAAAACCATCGTGTCATAAATGGTGATATAAACACTGGTCGGACCCGGACAGGCCTGCCCCCTTTTTTTGCTATCATGGAACTTTTTGTCATAATTTGTGAATTGCAACAGAATTCAGTCGTATAAATCGTGACACTGAAGTCACCGGAAGTGTAAAAAAAATGTGACGGTTGATGCCATTCATTTTATTGCATATGCAATGGGAGTATATGTTTGCATGATTTGTGTTCGTTTATGCGAGATAATAACTACAACTTGGATGTCATATTCAAAGTTGAGCATCTGGGAGGAAATGATATTTGTCGAGTGTAGGGAAATGGGGTGATGTGTGGATGTGTTAAGGTCAGGCATTTATTAGAAAACTGGTTTGTTAATCTTATAAAAATGTTATTCCCCAAGTTGTTATGGAAATCGATACAATATTTAGTTAAATGAAAGTATTAAAATTAACATTTTTTTTTCAACTTGATTTTATCAAATGAATAATGGTGTCTTTTAATAAAATTGACATAGCTGTTCAAAAAATATCAAGCTTTCCGCTTTGCACCCATTTACTACTGCTCTATTCTTTTATGAAATCAGCGAATATTATCATAATACCTGTTCATTACTCTCACAAACATGATAAAAAGTGAGTTTTATTAGACATATAAAATCATAAAATTAACCAGCAAGAAGTAAATCAAAGTTTCTTGTAGTGCCTGCTTTTGTTATGGATGAGGTTATGCTCATTGAGACACGAAGGACCTCACTCAATTCAAACTTACTATGAGACTGTCATGATTCTGAGGAGGGGGGCAGGGGTGAGGGGAGGGATAGGGAGATACTCTGTAATATGACGCCTATTAATAACTATTATTATTACCGCTGATTCCTCAGTTGGGAAACCAGCTACTTGAGTCAGGCAGATCCTCCAAAGCCTCAAAGTTGTTTTGTAAACTTGGAAGCGTCAGGAACTTTGGATCCAGACCCTTCTAATTATGCACACCACAACTCTTTTCACTTCTGTGTTGCATAATCCGGATGACATAAAGGTACAAGGGTAAAATGACAGGATAAAATCCTACATCTTGTAACTAACCCCAGTTCAACTATTACCATTTATCTTCAAAATATCCACAGAATCTGAGACCTTCAACTGTTACCATTCGTCTCTCTCTCTCTCTCTCTCTCTCTCTCTCTCTCTCCTCTCTCTCTCTCTCTCTCTCTCTCTCTCTCCCGGAAGATGCTGCAATATCCAAACCACTACCTATAATAACATCTAGAACAGTTACGAAATTGATATGTGATCTCCTTTAGTAAGGATATTTATATCTATGTTCTGTGTCTGTCTCAGTAACAATATGTTACTGAGCCCTTCCATAATTCATACCTGCCAAAATATTGCTCATTTCATAATTCAAAACCGAGGACAGGTTCGGAAGCAGGTGGAAGTGCTTGACACTCGATTTTCCATTTACTCTGTTTACCAAAAATGAAAACGAAACTGAATCGTTATAGAGAGATCAAGGTCGTTCCAAAATCAACATCTGATGACCTGGGACAGGTTAATATAAAAGGTGATTTTCGCTTGTTCCAGTTCGCATGGAATTTCACAATCTTTACCTACGGTCGCGTTTCCATATTTTTGACAGTGGTTAAGCGATATACTGAAACCAATCATTATTCAGATGTTAATTCTACAGTTTTTCTGTTTACCGCATCTCCATTAAATATATTCTCAAGCCTGTTAACTAAGCTTGTTTTTTTTGTGGATTTTTCACAAGCAAAATGCTTCCTGTAATCCCCAAAGCTTATGGTTTCAAGTCTTGAAATTGTTCAGATCACTGTATCATGTTAACATCTGAACAATGTAGCCATTTAGCTCATTAACTCATGATTCATTATTCTAAATCCAAGAAATAATCAAAAGATGGAAATGATAGATTACATTTGCAACCGTCTCAAGATAAATCAAGTTTCGGTTTGGTTTCCTCGAAATGAAGCATTGTATATTTAAGCAGAAAAGCCAATTTTAACAGAAAGCAGAAGAGACAAAAAATAACTTTTCTCAATATGTTTTCTGGTTAGGATGACAGCAGCGGCTGCAGTTCAGTGAACAAAATGATTGCTGAAGATATTGCACAAAATCATCCGGAAAATGAGTCACCTGAACTTGTTTCAGCGACAAAACTAAACTTGTAACTGCTCTGTATTGGTCAAAAGTGCACAGTCAACTACGTTCTTGTAAAAGCTCCTATTTTGACGCAATTTAGGACCCCTAAACTGTAGAGCATTCATTCACCATCAAGCTGCGAGTGTGTAAAACTGTAAACTAACTGTAACATTGCAACATGCCATATCTCTTTTTTTCGGGAATGAATTTGATGAGAAACTAGAATGACTTTTCGTTAAGAACATCTTGCAATTGGATCACTCCTGATCCTCGACATTCAACTACTGTTTTCATCGGATAAAATTATACATTTATGTTGCACGATATTTTTCATTCATCCAAAAACATCTAAGGCTTCACCTGGGGGAATTCAGTGCTGAATATTTTATATTTTTTAATAAAATGTAAAATTTGTTGGGAATGTTTGAATTATATCATGGCACTGGAGACACATTGGATTCATAACAATTATATCTCTGCTTATAACTTTTCCAGAGTTCTCGATTCAAATGCATAATATAAAATCCACATCAAATTCACTATACCATGGGAATAACTTGCCCCTAAAGGGAGATAAAATTCACAAGTGGTTATGCCCTGGCCAGTATTCGAACACATGCCGTTTGGTTTTGATACAGTGGTACACAGTCGAATTTTTCCTTCGGCTATCAAGATAGAAGTTTGTCCTTTCTTTTGCACTTATTATTTCTAATTCCCTCTGAGACTAAGTTTCCCCAAGACATGGGAATTCGAATTCGATGTTAAGGACTGCATATAAAACCACATACACAGTCATTTCACACACACACACACACACACTATATATATATATATATATATATATATATATATATATATATATATATATATATATATATATATATATATATATATATATATATATATATATATACATTCATATATATAATACATTCCTTCTAGTCATTCACGGTATGGGAAGAATTTTATTCATTACTCTCTTTATCTCTAAACGTTTTTTCAGTCTTGTGGTTGGTTCATTAACTCAGAAACTCATGGAAAGAATGTCAGCATAACAGACAGATCCCCATGAGAGAGAGAGAGAGAGAGAGAGAGAGAGAGAGAGAGAGAGAGAGAGAGAGAGAGAGGAAAGTACAAAAAAAAGTTCCAAACACACAGATTTTCTTCGCTTGGAGAGAGAATCCTTCCATTGGCAAGACTGATGGAACGCATGCAAGGATCATTAGCGATAAAGCAGCATTTCAGAAAGACTTACGATGCTCTTATCAAAGGAACGTTCTTAAATTACTATCTTGAGGAAAGAGCGCTGCCTCAAAGTTCTTTGGAGTATACAGTGCAAAAGATATCTTGGGCAGAGAGAGAGAGAGAGAGAGAGAGAGAGAGAGAGAGAGAGAGAGAGAGAGAGAGAGAGAGAGAGAGAGATTTACTGCAGAATAAATTTTGAAGAATGAGAAACAGAATTTATAACAAATTTCGCCACCCAGTAACTTTCATAAATCCTCTGTTTCACGATCAGATAAACAGATAGATGGATATATAGATAGATATATAAATAAATAGATAAAAAGCTCGCTATGAATGGTATCATACCTTGGCATACAACCAAAGCCTTTTCTCTTATCAAATGGAAAACTGAAAATCTTATGAATAAGAAGAATCAATTATAGACGAATATTAAAAAGACGAAAAGTTCCGAGACGAGATTGAAGAATGGCGCCCGACTGTCCCCTTGCCAGTCAGTGTTTTGTGTCTTCAGTCTTTTCGTCAAGAATACTTACAAGAGAAGAGAGAAATAATGTCTAGATATTCCGTAATTATCCTGGAGTTTGTAAGAATGTTATGAATTAAAACTTGAATATGTAACAATTTACAACACAACCCCCACCCCTATTTGAGGGATAGTTGCTAAGAACTTGTTGATTTTTATATCCTATTAATTTTTTTTTTCTGGTCCTCCAAAGTCCAAACACCATCTTGCCACCGTCCTGAGAGAGTTGTTGTGTTTTGTGCATTTCTGCTCATGCGCCTCCAAGGCCTCTGATAAGTGAGGCTCACCCCGCATTAAGCTTAGCTGCTTAGCTTCCTCGCTGTTATTTTGTTTCTTAAACAATGCCATTTGGAATTCTGGTGTGTCAGCTAGAATGAATATGCCTTCATTCTATGATGGACGTTGATTCCCTCAATGAATCAAATTGTAATTGCAACCATGGGAAGACTTCGTTTTATTTGATCTTTAAAGCTCAAGATTCAACCTTTCATTTGATCTCTGAACCTCAAGATATAAGTTCACTTCCGTGAATCTAGAGGTTCAGGAATGGCGGCCCACGCCCGCCGCCCACCGCCCCTTAAACCACCCTCCAGGCCCAAACGCGAACACAAACCCAACCCCAACCTAACAGACCAGGCTAGTATATTTATCCTTGCTTAGATCAGGTTAGGCTTGGATGTCATTGTTAAAGAAAGTTGGTTTAGATTAATCTTACCCTAAGGCGAACCGTCCTTTTGGTGAAGTGTGGAAGGGGCTAAGAGTCCTGATGTGGACCTCTGGAATGACCGACAAACAGAGAGAGACGTCAAGGGAGGTTTGCAGTGGGTGATGGCAACCTAATCTTGGTTAGTGCATGGCGTCCTCTGTCAGGTTACGTTAGGGTAAGAAGTGGCATGAAGCATACTGTACATTTGGCCATCTCTTCATATTAAGTTTTGACTAAAAGTCAAAGTTTTGACGAGGGAGCCACCAGTTACTACGTCAGTCGTCAAAAATGTTGGCTTTGTAATCTAGGAATCATACTCACTCAAAAGCAAGCAGAACCCCGAGAAATAAAGAACGTGCAAATATTATTACTTGACAATTCACAAATGACTGGAAACACAAATGCTATTCTCAGGAATAAAATAAAAATTCGTTCTTAAGTGCTTAATATATTTTTCCATGAATTTAAAGAGGATTTTATTGATTCAAATAACGAGCTGTCTGGTTTATACATATTAAATATTATATTATGGTAAGAGGAGTTATATTTCAATTTGGAAATATTTAAATTCCATTTTTTGTGGGCTAGATATTTTTTTCTCTATCATCCTACCTATAAAATAGTTACTTTATATCTTAAACGCATTCACCAAAATACATCCAGGTAACCTTCAATGGAACATTACATTAGATTCGTAGAAGCACATACAGTTACTTCATATTTCATATCAACTCACAGTCTACATAATTCCCTGTGGTTAAGTCACTTGTCACATTAAAAAGTTCCACCCAAGACAATTTTCGGTCAATCATCATTGCACATCGTGCAATGGCTCCAAAATTGTCGGCATGGCTGTAACAGCTGAATTTTGCGTCATTTGCCTGGGGAGAGCAACTGACTAAAAAAAT
Organism: Macrobrachium rosenbergii; assembly: GCF_040412425.1. Taxonomy (NCBI): domain Eukaryota; kingdom Metazoa; phylum Arthropoda; class Malacostraca; order Decapoda; family Palaemonidae; genus Macrobrachium; species Macrobrachium rosenbergii. Next base: position 4,386,134 of record NC_089785.1, on the reverse strand, counting down.
AATCGTGATTTTCACATATCATTAAATCAGGATAAAGTTTCTATTGACAGGAGTTAGCAGTAGCTATACGAGTATAGCCTAATGCGGGGCTTTGTATTGGTTGACGATTCGTAAGTAATCTTTCATGATTTTACATATTTGTATATAGTTTATTTTATAATAAGTATAAAAAAATACCTCGTAAATCTTTCCTATTTCACTGCTTTTCTTCATTAATATCAGTAAAATATTTTAAATTGGCATATTTTTCCAATGGAATGGTGTGTTTTGCGTCGCCAGCCACGAGCAGAGTAAGAATATTGCAGTTTGTATGCAATACAGCGACATTGCAATTAATGGCAATCTAAGCAAAAAGCCAGTACCCGCTCTGTTTCACAATTACCATCTTGGGTGTGCAGTCTCCTTTCAGTCTCCTAAGTCTTTCGAGGTCATCTTCAAAGAAGACTGAATCATTACCTATATTTATTTTTCACTCATCCTCACTATCGGAAAAGTTAACGAACAGCTACTGAGTGCATCATCTTATTTCAATATTAACAAGTAAAAAATACGTCGAGGTGTATCTTCGGCGCAATCGAGTTCTCTGTACAGCGCATAATCAAGGGCACCGAAAATAGATCTACCTTTAGGTGGTCTCGGTATAATGCTGTATGAGCCGCGGCCCATGAAACTCATAGCCGACTGTGATGGCCTGTGTTGTTGCGTTGTCAGAAGCACGATTATGGCTAACTTTAACCTTAAATAAAAATAAAAACTACTGAGGCTACAGTGCTGCAATTTGGTACGTTTGATGATTGGAGGGTCGACGCTCAACATACCAATTTGCAACCCTCTAGCCTCAGCAGTTTTCAAGATTTGAAGGCGGACAGACAACTAATAAAAAAAAAAAAATCATATTTGTACTGTAGTTATACTTCTATCCCACCTTTTACGAGTCCAAGAAAACAACTGTTTAATAAAAAACATAACCCTATGTGAAAGTAAATCCATATTAATACTGTGCGATGATTTTTTATCCTGACTGAATGTAAAACATGTTTACGAAACCTTGCCTACGGGCTAATATACTGTGACAGATACTATCATTTGGGGAGTTTGCAAATAATAAAAAAAAAAATGACTACTAAACTGCGTGTGCGTTGTAACAATAGATAAACTCTGCCTGCAAACAATGAATTCCACCACAACCTCATTTTCTTTAACCTAACTTAACCTAATTGAGGAAGGCCTAACTTAGCCGAGAGTAATATCATAAACTGGGAAAAGAAATGAACTTATCCTTTATCTCTTTGAGCAGGTCAACAAAAAGAATAAACAGTCACTCTTCATTGCTTTCTGCGACAAAATTAGGTGTAGTAATCTCTCTCTCTCTCTCTCTCTCTCTCTCTCTCTCTCTCTCTCTCTCTCTCTCTCTTTTCCCTTATGGAGGGAATGTCTTGACATTGCTGAGGTCATACCGTGTTTGGGTGACACGCAAATGTAAGGTTGATGGAAATGACTTTATTTTGATTATATTTTTTTCAAAGATTTTTTTTTTACTCAGAGCTTTATTTCTCACTAATTATTATATCGGATAAAACATACTTTGATAAGGATACATAGATACAGATGAACAATGATTTCTTACCCAAGAACAAGTCGAGAAAATTGACTTCCTTCCTTTCTACTGCTTTTCAAATGGAAACAAAAGAGAAGGTAAATTTTCATCAGCACCGGAGACCAATCCATTGTTTGGTATGAGAGGGTGAAGTGACCCTAAGCTCTTTTGAATTCCCTGTCGTTTGCTCTAAAATAAAAAGAATCAAATAAATTCCAAGAGCAATACAAGAGAAAAAAATAGGTCTCCCTTCCTATTGAGTAATAAAATGAGCAAGAATGCCATTTTTAGATTCATTTTGAGGGAACGTTTAATGGTGTGACCGTCAAGGACTTCAGGAAGACATCTACAGTTTGGCTGGTTTAGGAAGGGTTTGTGTCTTTCGTAAAAAAATAGACTGAACGATTTTTCCCGACACTAAAAGTTCGAGTCTGTCGAAGTAACAATAATTACATATCTTATTTTAGGTACAAGCAGTCCTTAAATAAAATAAAAAAAAATTTAACCAAAACTTTTACGATTTGTAAACTTCAAGTTATTTTGCGGTGTAGCTATCTATCACGCATTAATGGTCCCAAATGAGACCACATTACTGTGCTTTGCTCTTTATACTGTACTGTATTATATCCCTTTGTAACGACCTCATCATGTCACGATCACTATCATAATTTCCAGCCTATTACACCCCGTTAACTAATGTGCTTTCACAATAGCGTACACGTGTATTTGATCTCCTAACATTTTATCATGATTATTTGCTCAAAATTCTTCTTTCTTGCTATTCTGAGATCTTGTTGTCAAGGAATATAGGTCTGAATTAATCTCTTATTCTTCAGATGTATAAACAAGCTAAATTTTAGCCAGCATTGCTAAGTTATACGGAACAAGTTAAACTTATTTATATCCTTCTATTTCAAGAAAATGCCTTTTTTTTTAAGTTCAGGTCGATAACCTCTCGCACTTGTGGAAAAGAAGAAAGTGGTCTTGGAAGAGGAATTATAATGAGGATATTCTGAACATCAACTGTTGATGTTTTAAATACATATAGATCACCCTCCTTCTCCGTTCTCATAATTGAAGGAATTTCTGAAGTCAGTTGCATGTTTTATAATTATTCCTATATTAAATAGATGCTGATATACGCTGTCCAACAAATGTCTTTCCAGCATAGAAAGGTATAATATTATCACTTGAAATATCACTATCACAATTATAATTGTTCGTCGTAACATTAAACATAAGCTGTAATTGCAGCGCACTGTCAAGAATACCAGCATTAACAAATGTTACGTAACGGAATCGCAAATTACAGAGGACAGTCATCAGCAATTGAGATTCCAGGCCATTAGTCAGAAATAAATTAGACCTCAGTAAGGCTTCCTCTTATTGATCACAAAATTGTAATGATTCGCCTGATAATGATACGTGACATCACAAAAGAAATATTGCAAATGCGATTCACAACAGCAAGGTTTGGTGTTCTCAGGACGAGAAATGTTAGAGTAATTTTGCTCACAAGTCGTTCAGCAAAGTTTTGCCAAAACAGGATATTGTAAAAGATCAAAAGACATTCGACACAATTACAAAATGACGTTTGCATCCGATGCAGAAGTTGTGGCGACCCACCCCGAGATTATAAAATAACTCCACGAGGTCGTTAACTGCGTCGTACAACGAATTTAGAAGGACATAGAGGAACAGGCTGTTAAAAGCGTAACAGTTGCAAAAGCTGTTATTTAGTTTAAGGGAGCAGTTCTAGAGGTTAAAACTTGTATTAAAATTTCATTATGTATATGTATGCATATATATATATATATATATATATATATATATATATATATATATATATATATATATATATATATATATATATATATATATATATATATTTTTGTTTTTAAGAGCATTAAGTGTATGTAGCCTAAATATATTGATGAGAAAATAGATAAAATTAGGAATGCAGGCAAGAAATTGAAATATCCAGACAGTGTATTAAACAGTGCATTCCAAGCGGCAAAAAAATTATATATCAAAACCAAAAGAACCTTACAACAACAAAAATTTGCTTGTACTGCCTTATAATAATAATATGAAAGATCTCCCCACCTTCTTAAGAATTTTGGTGTTAATGTCGCATTTAAGAATAATAAAACAATGAAACATGTATTATCAAGATCTCCCTGACAGTACTAAAGGGTGTGTATATAAAATTCCTTGCAAAATCTTGTGACAACTTTTATATTAACCAAACGGGTAAAGCGCTGGAAAAGAGAACAGAACAGCATAAGCAATGTGAGATATGCACAAGGGAACAGTGGTATTTTTGTACATGTTAGTGAGAACAATCATACTATCAATGGGGAAGGGGCAAAAAGGATTGTATATTCTAATAACATACTGGAAAGGAATATCATTGAATCTAGCTTTATAAAAAAAGTTACAGCCATAATATGAATATCAGTCAAGGGATGTACAAACTTGATCCGTTAATATCAAAAGAAATTTGTAAATTGTTTAAATTTTAAGGTAGACCTTACAGATGTATGAAAATAAGATTATCATATTTGTAAACACAGCACGGGGGCAACAGTGCTTATGACTTTTCCAAACTCCGCCTCCCTAACACCTGTCAGGTGTGGATCTGTTGTCACCTATGGTCGGTATGTTTATCAGTATTGTCTCCTGAGAGTATAATGTGATTTTTAGCCAAATGAGTTTTAAAGGCCATTCCTACCTTGACACCGACCTGTGGGTGGATATGTAGTCTCTAACGGTGATGTTGTTCGT
>NC_089785.1:4363902-4366250 GCF_040412425.1 Macrobrachium rosenbergii | reverse complement strand
CTCTATATCAGAGTAATGTGGTTTCTAGGGCAAGTGCGTTTCATCCATATAAATATATTTTGCTACACGGAAAACACTTTATCAATGGGAAACCTTCACATAAAAACAAAATGCTTTCGTGGACTAAACGGGAGGGAATATAATGCTGAGAGTTTATATCTCTGTTCCTATTTCATTTCAGCAGGAGGAGGGAGGGGGGTCCGAAGCATTCCCTTGTTTCGCGGTAAATCTTGGCTGGATAGTTTTTGTAATGATTAAGAGACATGAGAGTATTTGTTCTTTATTAAAAGCCACAGAAATGTATGTGGGCGACTGTATTTTCCAAAATGCAAAATGATGAAAAGGGAGCTGGCCGTCTGCACAACGGTCCTCTTTAGCCAAGTGAATGAAAAACAACATACTAAAAAAAAAAAAAAAAAAAAAACACACACACAGAGAAACAGAAACAAGTGGAGAAACAGACGCTGAAAGTCGTTCACTGCCCATAATCACCTTTGTCACCATTAACGAGCAGCGTACGAACGAGAGGCGGCAGTCCAGATCACAACGTCTGGCCTACAGGCATGAGAACAGCCATTATAATGACCAACATTTCTAATTTATGCTGAAAGATTGCTCGATGGTTTCTCTGATTGTTACTAAAAAAAAAAAAAAAGTCAAATGTTGTGGTTTTTAAGAAATAAAAGCGTATTTATTCAGTTGGCTAAAGAGGACTGTTTTGCAAATGGTTGAAAGTTCCCTTTTAACCATTTTTGTATTTTGAAAACAGTCGCTCATATACATTACCGTGGCAATTTACTTAATATTTCCGGTCACAGTATTAGTGATGCACCATAGAATTGATTTTATCATTTAAAGATATCTGTTCTCACGAATAGAGTCGATAGGAACATAATTGTATGGAAAACTTGGTCACTTTTTACGAGATACGTCTGTAATTGTAACAACTAGAATTTTCACTTTACACGTTTGTCATTTGGAGAAAATGGGGTTTTCGTAGTAATATCTGTAAATACATACTTAAAAGTACAGATTACAGGTGAAAAGGTCATTTATTCATCACAGCAAGAAATGTATCCATATCTACCTGGTTATTACTGAAGTAGTGTTGAATCTAACGCTATCTGAAGCCAATTATAAAACCGAGGCAACGATATCTATTCTTTTCAGATAATGCCTTACGTTTCAAAACCTCCCCTTTGGTGCTTAAATGTGAATAGTACCCATTTCCTACGTCAAAGAATTAAAATTCATTTAACCTTTTTTTAAACCTTTCGTTGGCCATTACAATCTGTAAATGAAAGCATTAAATTTGTTTCTTATATTACTTTAATATAGATATGTGTTAGTCCTCCTGCACATACATAGTTCCTCGTTGGATGAATCGGTAGAGTTCTCTGTTAGGCTCGAGTTCGAATTTCCGGACCGGCCAATGAAGAATTAGATGAATTTATTTCTTGTTATAATGTTGTTCGGATTCAACAATAAGATGTAGGTCCTGCTGCTAGGTAACAAATGGTTCTTAGCCACGTAAAATAAGTCTAATCCTTCTGGCCAGGCCTCAGAGAGCTGTTAATCAACTCTTCCGGTGGTCTGGGTGAAACTAAGGTATACTTTAACTCTGCACATAAATTGATATTCATTCCTATGTTCCTGAGAGCCTTTTTTAGATTTTTCCTCCTAAATGATGTGAAGGGTATTGAATCTGAAATTGAATTTCCTCTGCGCCATCTCTCTTTTCATAAAGGAAACATTTATGATCTTTCCTTTAAGTGGATCCTTCTGATGAAATTTTGAGATGATGTATTTTTTGACATAATCTGTTTTGCTGTTGCTTTGACTGCTTTTGGCAAAACAAGTTCAGATTATGCAAAGGTTAATATATATATATATATATATATATATATATATATATATATATATATATATATATATATATATATATACACACACATACATATACAGTATATAATATTATATATATATTCACACGTATTTTTTCATTCACTTTCACTATGCTTTTGAATAAATAGGGTAATATGTTACATTAAAAGAGCCTTAGATCTACCAAATATAAAGAAAAGAAAAGACAAGGAATTGCGATTTATGTCTAAACTCGAATGTGTCACATACTGACTCAAGAGTTCTGCCCTGATCATTTTTCCCCAGTACCGTCACTGCCTTAAAGAACGTCTGGGGTTTTCCAGCTGAGGTAAACATGACGCTGAAGTCTTAGTATCTGTTGTTGAATGTGGGCCGCCTTTACTCACCGAAATGAAACTGGGCTGATCATCAGATGCCGGAACTACTTAAGCCATAAGGTCCTATTCACGAGCGCGCCGTGTTTA
>NC_089785.1:4323902-4358902 GCF_040412425.1 Macrobrachium rosenbergii | reverse complement strand
AACTTTGTACAAACTTTTAAAAGGTAATCTTTTGTGATAATAAAATGAAATCTAATGACACCCACAAAAAAAGGTGCTGATAATGCATGATGGAAATAGAAAAAAGGGATAATAAGAGGAAGGCCACGTCGTGTCAGACAGCGATAAACCCTTGTCTCGACTCCCGATGGAAGGAAACTTCCGGTGTTCCGAATAATGAGGGGGGTCCAAGTGTCTGGAGTTTGGGGCGAAGGAAGAAGTTTGTAAACAATTCGCTCTTCCGCGAAAGTCCACACAAGAGATGTAACGCATCTGGGAGAAAAACACGAACATAAAGAAGCGACCTAATGAAGTGGGTGTTTGCAACCATCTTAAATTATGAGAATGCTCTGAAGTGGGCTGCATGAGACTACATTTGCCAGGGAGAGAGGGAAACATCTAATTCGGCTGTGGTTAAAATGACTATAATAGTCGTTTTCCTTTCGGAAAGTGGATGAGGTTAGCCTTCGATGCGTAAGCAACCCATGTCAGTGAGAGAATGGGTTTTGGAGAGCATTTTTAAATGCTTCGGGTAACACGAAACTGAGAAAGGGAAGGTGTCAAGATTACAAACGCCTTTTTCCAGAGGACATTTTCTAACTTAAAAATCTCACCTAATTCTCTATGACGTTTCTAGTCGCCTGTTTACTAACTGCAGAATTTTCCAACAAATTGCCACTGAAAATCTAGTGTCCAACCATTTCCAGTTCACTCGCAAGAATTTTTCGTATTTTTTGTGTGAGTTCGCATTCGTACTTGAGATATCGCTACCAGTGACGAAGAAAATGAATAGTATTTGAACACGATTGCATTTCCAAAAAAAAAAACCAAAGACGAATAGGGATCAACGAGTGACTAATCCTAAACACTTGGAATCGTAGAAACAAAAGAAATCATTTGACGGTGAGAGATACAAGCCGAGTTCCGTAAGGAAATGAGATACAGATATTTAAATTTCTGTGAATGCTTTTCATCAAAGACAATAAACTATGAAAGACAAGCTCATGATCCAAATAACAAAACAGACTGAAATAGCTCGAGAAGGAAACGATCTGAACGTATCAGGTTCCATTAATTTAAAAACTATGCAGCCATATATATACATGCAAAAACACAAAGATTGTTGATAGGAAATAAAGATAAACAGCCCCAACAGTATCCTTGCATATTTTTATATATGCATTTAATGTTCTTGTCTCTGAATTTTATTTTGTGAATATACTCAAGCATATTATATATATATATATATATATATATATATATATATATATATATATATATATATATATATATATATATATGCATGTATGTATGTATATTGTCACTTTGTTGTGTTATTTTATAATTAGTAATTTTATTCTAGTTTTTGTAAAGCATATGAACTGTATTATTATCCATTTAGTTTGTTTCCTCCTCCCCCGGTGGTTTGTCTGTTTAGTAATTGTCACTAATGACCATTCTGTCTTTTCATATTTTTGTGAGCGAGTGGTGCTGTCACCATGGCTGTGTCGGAGGTTCTTTCGACTGAAGGAGTCAGTTGATCTCTGAGCCTTATTACCCTGGTGACTGCTGATTTTGCTACCTAACGCCCGCTGCTTGGATGTACTATTACTTAAAGGATTACACTTCATCCAGCCTCACCCCGGCTCAGTAAATGTCGAGGGCTCTCAACAAACAAAGGTATAAGTGAATGATATTTTTTGGATTAGTCAGGCGATCTTTGATTGGTCTCATTTGGACGTCCCGAGTTTCCTGGAGGATCATCCTTGTGGACGTAGGATCGCTGTTGGATGGGTCCTATCGAGTACCATAATTATATTCATTTGCCTTCACCACTTCACCCCTCACTTTTGTCTCTGGACGCAGAGACATATAAGTATCTGAAAAAGATCACGGCTATAACTCCAGTGTTACGGTGGACAGCAATATATGATTAAGGAGATCACGGCCACTGCTCCAGTGTTTCGGAGGAGGAAATTATCACTAGATTAATTAGTTTGTAATTGATAGGTTGTTCTTACTTTCCGAATACCTTCTCTATCTGAACCCCCTTCTTTTGTGGATGTATCTTTGCTTTTTCTGTCTTAATTGGGTAAGTGTGTTGGTTTATAAATCTTTCAGGTTGATTGGTGTTCATTAATAATTGTATTCTGAGGTTCAGGAATAACTTCTATCTGCATATTTTTGTATTAAATTTAAGTGTTTTTGTGGTGTTTCGTTTTCCCCATGAATTGATTTTTGCACTATTAATATTGTTTGAGAGCTATTCCACTGACTGTGGACTTAGCTTGTGGTTGTGAACAGAGTTTGATAAGAGTTATTTAATTTTTAGTAACGGAGGAAAAGGACCGTTACAATATATATACACATATATATGTATATATATATATGTGTATATTACATATATATATATATATATATATATATATATATATATATATATATATATATATATATATATTATATATATGTTTATATATACATGTACATATATACATATATATAACATGTATACATAGGTTTATATATGTGTATATATATGTATTAATGTATTCATGTACATTATATACACTGTATATATGTATGTGTATGCACATGTATATGTAATTATATGTTACACATTTACATATATACATATATATATACATACATATTATTCATATATATATATATATATATATATATATATATATATATAATATATATATATATATATATATATATATATATATATATATATATAAGTTAGTGGATATACTCAATTACTGCTATTGTTTTGGAATTTTTTCCATATCCATCTGGGATCGGGGTCAAAGTTCTACTTCTGGAAGGAAAAATTGCTTTCTGACAAAGTCCCCTTCAAAGGGATGGGAAACTTTCATCATCTCGATCGTTTCGGCAAGAGATTAAAGCTCCTCTGGGATGCATGGGTATAGTCATGATTGTCAATATATCCATCTATGATAAACATCGCAAAGAACTCTGTTTTCTTCAATAATTCACAAATAACTAAGTTTTTACTCTTACTATAAAGAAGTGTTTCTTATTTTGTGATATTTAAAGACTTTATTTGATTTCACAGCCATTTTTTTTGGCGAGTGTAAGAGCTTTTTGTAGTTTTCTTTAGACAGTTTGTATTAATTTTGTGTCGGAAGCAGCTCCATGTAGCTCTAGGGATTCAATTGTCATCCAGGTAATTCAATTACAGCCGCCGACAGGTAATGCTAATCCGATCGTGGAGATTGTGTTATCGGGCTTAGGAAGATAAGGCTATTATTACAGCTGATTAATTGCCAATACAGAATACCAGTTATCCTTAGCTCACCTTTTTTCCCACTGCTGTTTCAATGGCGTCTTCTCGTCTTTTTCCCAGCTTAATTTTGTTATGCATGATCTATCCCTCTTTCTTCATCTTTCATACCCCGAAACACACACTGTTATTCTTTCTTAGTCTAGAAGGTTTCTATACTTACGTCAGCTTTGATTTGAGCACATTTAAAGTTTTATGTTAAACATGAATGTGCAATAACAATGTAGATAAGTTTTAAGCTCAAAGGAGAGTTTCACGTTCAATGTTTCATAGTAGTAACTAGTACAACGGAATGTGCAGTATCGTCAGGATTTCTCCTGCCTCGAGAGGCTTTGCTGAATCTGAATGGGGCCAAGATCGAACAAATGTCCCGTGAACTAACTGGTTTATTGAAAGTCAGTTTCGTGGCTATCACTATCAGAACGTTACAAGGAATAACTGTCTACCCCAATGCAACAAGTGTCACTCTGTGATAGTGGTGACTTAATACTTCCCAGGTAAAATGAATTTACGCTCCTGGTAGTATTCGCGCAAGCGTTGGATTTCTAAAAAGTTTTCAAAACAAATCATCTCTGTCTAGATGCAACTCTTGTTCCGAAATCTAGTTTCATTGACAGAGGAACAAAGCGATGTCAGGATTGCTAGGCAACTGTATTAGGTCTTGAGACTGGATTTCAAGGACCTGGAATGAAAAGCAGAATAGCGTGGACTAGAGAGAGAGAGAGAGAGAGAGTGTGTGTGTGTGTGTGAGAGAGAGAGAGAGAGAGAAATTATTGATTCATCCTTGAACTCCGGTAGCGAAGCAGATAGCGATGTTACAGTAGTTGTAAAATTTTAATCTATGACTCGCTTTCAAGTACCAAAGACTAAGCCAGCAATTGAGTCATAGCCTCAAGACCAAGTAGTCCAGAGAGAGAGAGAGAGAGAGATGGGAGGGAGAGAGATAGAGATGGATTGGAGAATAGTGCTGAAATAAGCGAATTACAAAAACAAAGAAGGAATTAAAATTAAAATAAATTACTAGTATATGCTGGAGATTGCACTAGAATTAGGTTGAAAATACGCATTAATGAAATTACACTTAGTAGAAAGCCTATAAAGTAATGAAATGAGGTAAAATTCAAAATTCAAAGCGCCAGATCACCATAAAAGTCGTAGTCGAAAAGAAGCGAACAGCGCTCATAAGGGAAAATAAGATAAGAGAGAAAATGAGCATCTGCTTTGTTAGGATCGCTCTCCTCTGCAGCAAAGACCTGTTTCGTCAGTGTAGACTGTAGAGCGTTGCCTACATCAGGTGTCTTTTTCTGTCAGTATATCTGTCATGGTTGAGATCCATTGAAACCTAATTCTCAGCCAATACATGAGAGTCAAGCGTCTTCAGGACTGTAGGAAGGTCTATGGGTTATGACAGCTGATCTGAAGTCCTATTACTGATACCGTCGTATTCCTGGCTGAAGGATATATTAACATCGCAGGTAAATAATAATGAATGAATACCTGCACATGTATCTCAATGTCTAGGAGATACATTTTGTTTTGAATGAAGAATGAACATTCAAAGGTCATTTCTGAGAACTAAGGAACAAACTTAATTTTGTAATGAAATTAGTATTAGTGAAATTCATCAATAACATTTCTATACAAAGAAAGATGAAATTCTAAATCCTAATTTCATTACATTGCCAATATTGAATGTAATCCATCTCATCATTGCATCTTGAATTGTCCCTTCGAAAAGATGAGATATTTCCATAGTTTACTTAAGTAACATCATTTTAATAAATCTGTCATTGTTTGAGTAATGATTTTTGTCACTCAAAGCCTCTTTATTCTTTACAATACCACGTATATTTCAGTATTGTATTTTTGGTCCTAGTTTTACTGAACTGATTCACTGTAGACATGAGCTTGGGGTGACCTTTGCGATGCTGCTTGATTGAGATGTAATTATATTATCTAAGTATCGAAGAAGGTTCTATATTCATACTTCATTTTAACAGCTAAGATGATTTGAGCCTCAATAAGCGAGTTCGGTGATCAACTGCGGATGTGCGACTCTTCCATTTACTTTGGGCAGTGAGCCATCTATTGCAATAGGATAATTGAAGGACAACCAGCTAATTGGCATTTATGAAGAGCTAAAGGAAAACTGTAGTAGTTAATAAGGCTATTCTTTCTAATTCTGGTTATGAAATTCAAATTTTATTCGATACATAAGTGGATATTGATGGAGAAAAACGTAGCCTATGTTACACGAGTCGTTTCTGTAACCAGACGAAAAGAAGATTATAGTTGCATATAAAGTAAGAGCAAAGAACTATATAAAGTAAGAGCAAAGAACGATTATTCAGCCACAGATCAGTAAATTTATTTTGTGAAACAATGTATCGGTAACAGTATAGAGAACAAATAAAAAGTGTGAAATCCGTAAAAGCTGGAAACTGTTATACGGAGAGAAAAATATGTAGAAAAATGTGAAATTTGGATATAGAGGAAGTTCTTGCTGAATAAAATATGGGAATCTTACTGAGACTAAGTAAAAACAATGGAAATGACACAGGTTTTGTAGTTTTTGTGCGTTATTAATAATGTTAATCATTTTCTTTTCCTTGTCCATTTTGTGCTGGATAAGCCCAAACCTAGTGAATCAACTGGACCATCAATTTAAATTTACTTATAACACGAAGATTGACAGGAGAAAAAGTTAGGATTTGGACAGGGAAATTGCTGTGGTTATGAAATGTTTAATATAGGTACTATACTTTTTAAAGGTAAGTCTGTCACCTTTATACGCTTAAGAACAATCATTGTTCTTTCAATTTTTCCTTTAGAGCGCTCCCCTCACTGACATAGTCGGGGCAGCACAGTTTCACTGCCACACTGCAAGATCTCACTTGTAATCCCATCGCCTTCCAGTTGCCCTAATGGCTCCTCAAGAGTAACTTCCATTAAGAATTTGAAATTTTACTCCCTCCTCCTTGCATTAGCCAGTTGTACCTTTCTTCTACCCTCCATGAACAACAAATTTGTAGACACTCACTCAGTCGGACTGCATTTCCTCCGGCTTTCTTTAGTAGTCTGTTCATTAGCAGATCCTTAAGATGATGCTTGGACAGATTAATCTAAGGAGCAAAAATATTCAAAACCTATTTCGTCCTCTCGCTTCCCCTCGCCCTCTTTCTCTCAGTAAAAGAATAAAGGATCTTTCTCTCAGTAAAAGAATAAAGGATCTTTCTCTCAGGAAAAGAATAAAGGAACTTTCTCTCAGTAAAAGAATAAAGGATCTTTCTCTCAGTAAAAGAATAAGGGATCTTTCTCTCAGTAAAAAAGAATAAAGGATCTTTATCAATTTCATTGCGAAAGAATTTACAACATAGTTCGTTCTTGTCACTAGGTTAGGATTATCTGCATTGCGAAAACAAGAAAATTGAAAATACTTTTTCAGGTTCTAACAGACAAAAGTATAAGTTAAAACAAGTGATTTTTAAAGAAAATATTTGCAAAAGTTTGAAAACTGGTTGAGGGTAACTATTTGTAATTATGATTTCCGGCTCAAAAGAAATGCAAGAAAGTAGTTAAATGAGAAAATAAAAAATTATGTGACCTTATATTCAATTTACTATCTCACGAAAGAATGAATTTTTTCATGATTTTATTTTGGAAAAAACTGACGTATAATAAATCATGAAGATCGGTTAGATAATAGAGACGTTATCCACTGAAAGGTTTGAAACTTAGGTTTTGAAAAATGGCTTTCCAGTTGAGTCACGCTGGCGTCTGTTTGCTCTTGGTCAGCTGCATTTCTCCATGCGTGAAGGTTGCATTCTGATGCAGCCTTTTGCCTTGTTTTCTTGCATGGAAATTCTGTCTCTTTCTGAAGGTCCTCAAGATATTTATCATGAGGTTGCATCAGGTCCTTCCTCTCTTCTCCGGAACCTCAGTTGTTCACCCGCGCATTGCTCGGGAAGACGGCAACGACTCCAGTCTTCTTGTCCTCAAGAGAGCAACAAAGGGATCGAGTGGAAAAAAATAGCTTCAGTTAGGAGACAGTGATTAACCTTAAAAATATTTTTCAATGTTAAATACAGTATCAATATTAATCTTCTTATTTTTGTAATTTTCAGGATGTGCTGCACCATCTCGGTATTGGTGAGTGTTAAAATACTATTTTATTTTTTTCAAATAGATAATTTTTTTAGGCAGTTTTATTAGGTTATCTTTTATATAGTTTATTTTTAAAAACATTTTTTGTTACCAGCATTTGTATTCCACTTTATTCTATTGAGGTATTCCTGATGTTACAGCTTTGTTAGTTATTTTTGATGAGAAGTGACTGGTTTTTTTTCATAATCGTTTGTTAATGGAAAGTTTGATGAAAATTTTGCATTTTGTTTTGATTTGCTCGGCAAATCGTTACCATATTATTAATATTCATTGAAAGAATAATTTTGAACTGCAAAAATTTTGCAGCACGACTCTTAATACCGAGAGAGGTCTGTAGTATTTGTAGCGTTAGTACTTACGTTTTCCATTCCGTAGGTAGTGCTAGGGGGTTTGCGTAAGTCATTTAAGCGGATTCAACTTCATGCTTTTCATTTCCGTGACATTATCGCGAGTCCCAATATACTGTAGGTTTATATCTGTCCTGAGAATGCAGAAAACTCGTTTAAAAGTTTTTCAAATTTGGGAAACATGTAACTCATTAAATTTTTAAATTAACATCTTAATTTTTTCCTAATATTTTTTCTGTATCAAAAAAACACGTAACGCCATCTCCAGCCCCTAAGGATCATCTTAAAAAAATTAATTCAGTGCCTCTATAAATAACGGAGATACGGCATTTTCAGACTGAAATCTTTTAACGCATTTCATGCAACACTTTTTTCCTTTTTTTTTTTTTTTGCTCAAGCACTCCCCACTTTAGCAAGAATATTTCGTTATTATGTTCCAAAACTCTACGTTCTGCTCAAAATTAGAAATATGCCTATGAAGAACACAACTTTACATTACTTATAAAGACCCTGGACAGTTTTTCATTGTAATGAATATTGTGAAACCCTTGTTTTAAAATGTATAATGAGAAAGACAAGTAGTTCTAATACCTCATTAGTCAATAGCGCATAAAGACGTATTTGTTTCCATGTTAGATGCTCATCGTTGCTAGATTTTTCTAGTACAACCTGAGTAAAACGTCAAGTTTCCATTAAAGAAATTAATTTTAATTTTTGTAAAACATAATTTTGTGGACTTCATCGGTCTTTCCCGTATGTTTAACGAAGGGCAATTACAGTTGATAAAAGTTCGTCGTCTCACGGGCTCGAACCGCCGAACAAGAGAACTCGTTCAGTTTTCGTGTTCTGTGGTTCGAGCCCGTGGGCACGAAAATCTTCTCAGCAATAACTCCCATTCGGTAAACATAAATATACATATGTTATTTCAGCAAATTATATATTAAACTACTTTTTGTAGCTTAATGACTATATATATATATATATATATATATATATATATATATATATATATATATATATATATATATATATATATATATATATATATATATATATATGTGTATATATATATATATATATATATATATTAAATATATATTATATATATATATAATATACTATATATATATATATATATATATATATATATATATATATATATATATATATATATATGTATATATATATATATATATATATATATATATATATATATATATATATATATATATATATATATATATATATATATATATATATATATATATATATATATATATATATATATATATATATATATATATATATATATATATATATATATATATATATATATGTATATATATATATATATATATATATATATATATATATATATTATTATGATTAGCAAGAATTCGCTAGCAAATTGCCTCCCCTCCCCCTCCTTTGTTGTTGTTGGTTGTTGTTGTGTTTCATTTACTGCCAGCCAGCCGATCGATAGACCATCTGTCTATCGACTTAAAACCAAGGGTTTAAAAGATTAAAGGCGCTCCCATTTTTGATAAAGATCTTTCCTTCGAGGCAAAAGTAATCTGGCTTGGGTGTTTCTCCTACAGGCCAAAACCTCCCCTGCGGGCAGCAGGTGCAATGAGTCAAAGCATCTGTGTTGGACGCACCCCCTGCCCCATAGGAGGGGATAAAAAGCAAAAGCCCACGAGGTCTCGACACACACGCGGGCTGGAAGATATGGAATGAAGACGTCCCCAACACCTGGCCCCATCGCCTTGCCCCTTTACGGAAGCCCTTGCATCTCACCACGTGGAAGAAACTCGCCCTCGGAAATCGCAAAGTCATCCACGGACCGCCTTCTCTGGCAGCCCTCGGAAAATCTGCTAAGGTAAAGTGCCCTGGAAGAGCCCCATTTCAGTCATGCTTTCGTCTCGTAATATTTTCTTAAAGAGAAAGCCAGAAATCTCCCTTGTCTAATGTCCGTGCGCCTCTTGCATCAGGCAGTATTACTTCTTTATTACTCCTTTGGCACCCTCAGTGCAGCTTCAATTCATTATTCTTTTGTCTATTTTATTACTGGCGTATAATGTGCATATCTCTCATTTCAGAGGGATCCTATTTCGTGGAAGCTTCTTGGACTGTGGCTGGAATCCCCCAGTTTCATTCAATCTACTTGAGTTCCTCTTTCCCGTACTAATGTCATTTATGTAAATACACTACTTTAAATGTACCCACGTGTTTTACGTAATATTTCCCTCAGTAACCAGAGCCCTATGCTCATATGAAATTCTCCTTTGTTTTCCTCTTTTTTTACGTTTTCCCGTACCCACGAAGTCAGAATCACAAGGCTAAATTACCTTAAATTGTTGCTACCTGTCTCTGAAAAACGTATATTTTCAAAACTAAAACCACGGAAAAACGTAAAAATATATATATATTTATATATATATATATATATATATATATATATATATATATATATATATATATATATATATATATATATATATATATATATATATATATATATATATATATTTATATAAGATTAAACTGGATTATATATATATATATATATATATATATATATATATATATATATATATATACCGAAGTTAAACTGGATATTGGTTGCCTGCTTTCTCATTCAAGACCCAAACATGAATCGCTAAATATGTTCTAAGTAACATCATGCATTTGTAATTATTGCAGTTCATTAAAACATTCAATTCCGTTCATGCAAAGGATATTATTCCTCTCAGTATTCTGCAGGAAAACTCTCCCTTGCCAAACATAACTTATAAACCGTTATACGTCACTAAATTCACGTTCACTACTCCATGTCACTTGTGATTCTTTGGAGTTAAGGTTCGTCTCCATTATCCAGACCTAGAATTGCCCGCCATTCCCTTGACAATCACCTGAGCTGACATACTCAGATTTACAATAATCTTCGACGCTGTTTAATCGCGAAATATTTATTTTTTCCCATTCCTTTTCGATGAACTCTTTGCCTTTTTCAGAACGATTCAAATACAGTGGCGAAACAGGAATTAGTTTGCCAAACAAGGGGCAGTCGGGCTGTCCCTCATCGGAGAGTAAGTTGCATCCTTTAAAGAATTGAGTAGAATGTAGACCATGTTTAGCGAAAAATTTTATTATCGTTAAAAGGTCACGTAAATGTCACCATTTACGTAAGGCGTATGATTCATTTTTATCAAATTTCATACCATGTTTTTAATCTACTCTGAAAATTAATAAGTTTAATATCATACATTACTCTTTTACCTTTCCTTGGCTAACATATGATTTTTTTTCTTTTATATGAAAGGAGTCATTAGATTGCTGAGCTCTTCAATCTCTTTTCTGCTGAAGTTTTACCACTGTAACAGTTACGCACGCACACACGTGCACACGCCTTCATGAACACACATGCACACAGTAATAAGCATGCAACTCTACCATTTCAGAATGAATGTTGACTCTCTCTCTCTCTCTCTCTCTCTCTCTCTCTCTCTCTCTCTCTCTCTCTCTCTCTCTCTCTCAGTCCTAAATTGCATTGTAATAATAAATATGGCCAAATATTCTCCATTAATCTGGATTATAAAGTTACTCACGATGCATATCACAATCATAAAACATTTTTCCTACTTTTTTTAATTTCCTGCGGCTTCAGGCAAAATATGACCTATTTTAGACAAGCGTTTCCTTTGGGGCGAATCCCCATGAGAAGTTTATGGCGGTAATATTCATTATTTGTTCCCGACAAGTCATAAATAAATTTTGGCATTTTCCAGTGTTTTTTTTTTTTTTTTCAAATGACCAATATAATCTGCTGCCAGCGGCGCAGATAATTCTGGCTGACTAAGAGTAATTATTATTTTAAAATATACACTTTGTGCTGTACCTGTTTAATCCCTTTGCCATCTAAATGGTATAGTTTTATATTTTACTAATTGGTATTGCACTTATTGTTTGGGGGACATGAAAACGTCATGATATCGAGGAATAGCCATCATAGCAGTGCTCAATTCTCAGCCTGTGGAAAGTGTAAATTTTAAAGAATATATTTTTTAAATTAGAAACAAAGCTACTTCTCCATCTTGATTTATCGCTTTTGAATTAAATAGATCGGAGTTTGATTGCTTCTTCGATAGGAATCTGCATATCTCTGGAATTTATTTATAATTGTAAATAATCATTGCAAAATTCCTTATTAAAAGTAGTTAGGTACAGTTTGTATCCATCAGAGATTGGCATTAAATGTGATGATTACAAAAGTACATACTCGTACATGGATTTTATAGATTTTAAGGCTATAAAAATATTTCTCTTGTTTTTACTTTTTGATTTTCTCTTATTTTGGGTTTATATTTCAGGCACTAAGAAAAAAAACACGTAGTATGTGCCGTTGTATCATTCACAGAAATTAAAATGCATTTGTGCTTAGCAGTAATAAAGAATGTTTCCTGTTATGCAAGAGTAAATCACACTTTATTTTTCTGTATTGAAAGCATGATTTTCGGCATTACGGCTGAGTGATAAAGGTTACTGAGGAATAGATTTACCGAACCAAATCCAAATAACATCTCGAATTGCAGAATCCAAAGACTGTTTTATCCCTCTTCTGTCTCAGGTTTTCTTTTGCTTATCGCGGGTCAGGGCTAGAAAAGATTATTAGGATGAGCAACACAACTTTTCCTTTGAACATAAGAACAGTATTTGAGAACAATTTGGAAACTCATCAGTTGATTTATTAGATTTTCAAACGAAAACCCCGATGTTCTTCAGGTCTTGCTAAACAAGAAACTCCCTTACTTGCATAACACTGAAACGAGATTATTAATAATTTTTTGTATCAATTAACACTAACTTTTCCACCTATGTTTTTATAAGCCCTTTCGCCTTTATGGTACAAAAGTCACGTGATTAGCCTACAAATGTTTACATGTTCATGTTCTTTGTGCGATGCAGAGGATTAATAAGCGAATTAAGAGAAAGAAAGTAAGCAATTGCAACATTTTTTTTTCAAATATTATTCCACCTCTATCGAGAAATATGAAGGTAAAGAAAATCATTGGTTATCATATTCCAATTTACTGGAAAAGCTCTCCGAACGTGTTTTGGAAAAAAAACCCAAAACTTTAATTATCTTTTGCGTGTCAGACAAACGTTTACTGTAATGTTAATCTCCATGAAATAAAAACAGAGGTCCTCCAGTTCCCATCTGCTGTCATTATTCTGAAAATGCAATTTTGAACAAATAAGATGAAGAACACTGTTCTCCAAACAGTAAATTACAACTTCATATTTCCCGAAGGTGAAGTTCAGCTGAGTTCTGGAAGTTTCACAGGGAGTGACTTAGTGCTCAGTTCATGCTACAATATCTAGTGCCGTTACCACACCTCACGTGGTGCACTGTAGGCATTACTAGGGTGTTTGCAGTGTCCCTTCGGCAGCTAGATAGACCCACTTTTAAGCCTGTTGCTTTACCTCCATTCCCTGATTCCTTCCTTCAATCTTCTGTCCATCTCCTCTAATTATTACGTCTTAGTGTAACCTAGGTTTTCTCCCGTTCCTTCTTTAGATCCCTGTGCTTCTATTACTCATATGCACTTCGTTATGTTGTGTTGTGCGTTCCCAATGTTTGAATGACTCTGCTTCTTTTTATTGTGTTGATGTTCTGCAATAGCCGAGAACTCGGTTACTCATAGGAACGCAAGATACTTGGTAAATAATTCTTCTCACACTGTATATTTTATTTCAGAAGAGGGTAAGTGATTTCACCGGGCACTTTCTTATTTTTATTCTTATAACACTAATCGTTCACACGGCCAGCCACACTGGACTTAGAAATTTCTCTTGGTTTCAGAGAGGAGAGCGACACAGATCTTACCCTAAAGGGGTTCAAGTTAACTCTAACTAAAAATTGATCAGAATGAACTCTGGACCTATGTTGAATAAAACTCCGCCTCTTTGAGGAAGTCTACTCTAATCTGAATGGTTCAGTTTCAACTCCCACTTTTGGCAAGGACAATTCAGGTCAATTTTGCTGACCTTTTCACTTCATAATCATTCCTTTAGCTCCTCCTTACTTTCCCATATCGTTGGTTGTTTAGTCAAACTCCAATTTACTTGGTCTCATGGCTCATCATTTTAAGTTATCAACACCGTCTCTCTCTCTCTTTCTCTCTCTCTCTCTCTCTCATAATTCCGATCAGTGAATTTCATACTTATTCACTGCAGAAATACTTTCAAATTCATTGCATAACATCACTCAGCCACATACCTACATTGACTACAATGTACAAAATTATAAATTGAATCAATTAATGTAAGAGGATTAACCATCTAAACACTATATAAAACTATTACAAAAATTAACTCTAAGCCAACCAACTAAGGTAAACCCAGCAATAATAATGTAATGCGAAAAAATGAATAAAGTAGTCATGTAAGCAGGTGCATGGAAATAAAATTATATGAATGCCTATAATATACATTCAAAGAAAAACTTGACTATAGTCAATTACTTCAATGTCAATAATTTCCATTAATAAGCAATAAATGCAAGAAATATTATAATGCATCATAGTGCTAAACACAAACAAGACAAGTATGAATTTATATATCAAATACTCAAACTAAATGCAGAAAATTATGGCAAAGTAAATATATCAAATGCCTGTTACTCTCTGGTTATCAGTCATCATAACTTGGTAAAAATTCACACATCATAAACATATCTGATTGTTATTAAAAGAAATCATAAATTGTAAAATAAAAAAAAATCACTCATCAAAATGTTCAAGTGCAAGTCAATGGTAAACGCTATCACTCTTTAGGAAGGATTCTGTCCATCATGTCTTTGATCATGGTAAAAGCTTATTCAATATTAATTTCTGACAATTATAAAGGAAATGAAAGCAAACAGTACCAAAAGAATGACATTTATGAATGACATGATAGGAGAAATCTCGGTCTTATATGTATGAAAGAAAGTATGAATCTCTTCTAGCTTTGTGAATGTCTCCAATTCCAGTTCTGAAAGTTGAAATTCTTTAATAACTTCAAACTGATGTACACTTTTAGTGAAATTCAAACTGTATGTCGTGAAGACTGTAGGTTTGTAATACAAATTATGTAGAATGACCAATTCACAAGCAGATGAAAATGAGTGTACATTATTGAAAACTACTTCTGTTTTGTTTGACTTACAGTTAATCTTAGCATTCAATCTGTTGGCTGAGAACACAAAAATTTCATCATCAATGATTTGAGCCTTGAAAGTTTCTGTAAACGGTAGGTACTTACGATGGTTCTTACCATTCTTGTTGTTTACAAGATCATCTAGACAATGAAGAGCACTCAATGGTTCATAGAAATTCACGATGTTACAAACATATACACCATCATTAAGCATGACACATTCCCTGAACTCATGTTCGGGAATTTCGGTCACTAGGAACGAATCATGCTGCAAGGCAAAGTGTCGAACTGTTCCTTCTAGTACAATGGACTTATTATCTACTACCATTGGGAATGGATAGACTGACATCAATGAGTTGACGTCTTGATTATTAAAAGGGATCACTAGAATAATTTGATTTACTACTATTTTCACTGTTATCATGCCATAATAGTCCACTATATTTTCTACTAGTGGCTTCAAATGGTTGTTCACAACACACTTCTGAATAATGGCTTCAATTTCACTGGGGGTTATCAGAAAAGGTAACAGCAGGTTTTTACCTGCCATCATGATCGCATTGAGTAATTCCTTGTATTCCAAAAGGAAATTACTTGCTTCTATGAGCAGTTGCTCCATCATTTCTGTTTGATGGATTCTAGCAATTTCTGATGAAACATTATGGCGTGCACTATTCACAAATTCTTTCAGCTCTGTGATCATTTTCTGATTTTGATTGACATTTCCTATTACTTTATTATAGACATTGCCCTGCTCAGAAGGCCAATTTTCAAGTTGAGCCACTCTTTCCTTTAGCCTTTCAACATTACCATCGGTCGCCACTCCAAAGAGATTGTGTAAAGCGACGCCTATAAAGAGTATGAGTGATCGCTTTACTACTTTCCTTGGCATAACACTATCAATGTCACTCTGCAACTTGGAGAGCATGTCGTACAAATTTCTATCTTGGACACTGTGTAACCCTGCCTGGATCTGATTGCTCAGCTGGACTAACTGCTCTCTCTGATCGATAATGGACTCCGTCCGGATCTTAACAATGGCTAGGTCCTGTATCATCTTAACCTTGCCATGTTCCTTGATGATGGCTCCTTCCTTAGTTGTACGAGTGAGTTCACAATTTGACTCACTGCCAACCACAAACAATCCATTTTGCTGAAATAATGTTATTAAGCAGTAAAAATCTTATCAACTACATTTGTTTACCATTGCACTTGCCATTACCTTCTTCTCAAATTATACCTTGGGGTCATTGAAGATTCTATTTTATTATCTATCTTATCTTTTATTAGACAAATCTGTCAACTGGGTAGACGACCAAGGTTCTGAATGAACTACTTTAATGTGGTTCCAATGTACAATAGATTCTCTCAAGGTAATCTTATGCATTAACTTGAATTTATTCAACTTCAAAACTTCTAAAACTCTATATGGACCTTGGAATTTAGGTGATATTTTAGTATTAGGTCCTTCAAGAACATGATTGAGTACATAAACTTGTTGTCCTACCTTTAACGAGGGTATGGTGGACCTTTTATTGTAATACTTACTAGATTTTTTATGTAACTCCTTTAATCTAGTCCTGGTAACCTTTATAGTCTCATACGTACGTCTTGTCTTCCAAGCAATATAATCCTCATAGTCGTATGTATGTCTGGGTGGTGCGGCATCATCCAAAAGTGAATTTGGCATTCTCTTTTGGTAGCCATACAATAGGAAATGACGAGTTTCTCCTATTGATTCATTTACTGTGTTGTTTAGAGTAAATTGTATGTCTTCGAGAGTCAAGTCCCAGTCTTCAGTGTTTGGGGTTACCAATGTTTTCAGAACATCCTTTATTTTGCGATTTGTTCTTTCTACTGCTCCATTTGAGCTTGGCTTATGTGCTGTTATTTGACATTTCTGTATCTCAAAAAAGTCACACAGTTTCTTTAGAATGTCACTAGTAAATTCAGCAGCATTGTCTGAGAGCAAAACTTCAATGAGCCTTTGTAAGATATTTAAGATATTTACTTGCATCCCCCAAACATCAGTTGTTTGATGGAAGCTAAACCTGGGACTGATTTCCATTACGCTTCAACACTTGAGGGAGCATTTAGTATTATTTGTATTGCTGTATCATCCAATCTTTCAGTGAGGGATTTAAATTTTCCTTTTGTTTGTCCCCCTTTCTCTCTACCCACATCGTGTACTCGAGGATTTAGCTGTAAAACAGCTCTTGTAACCCAAGATTTCTTAATATTTTCTTACTGCACAAATGATATTGAATTTAGATAAGTAAGTATTGATAGGTTATCCCTTGTAACTATTGTGTGCTTCTATTTGTTATTCCGGCCGTGGAAACTGTCTGCTGCTTCGGTTTCAACTGAAGCAAAGAAATGAAATTTAACCTAAACACTTTCGGTTTAATTGTTATTCTTAGTGGAGATTATCTCTCTTTTTCTCAGCTTGTTCACTTCTTCAGAGGAAATTGCATTCCCTTGAAAAGCATTTTCCGTTTTGTAACTTCAACAGGGGAAATGATTCTTCCACAAAGATATCCAGCGTTCAGAGAACAAAGTGAAATGCCGACTTACAGATACGACGTCAGTCTCGACAACTGTGACGTCACAACTGCATTTGAACTCAAGGCTTTGTTTCAGACGCTCCCTTTTTGCGTCTTCAGGAGGTTAATTGTTGCTACGAGTCTCAGGCAGGACACCATAATGGACATTAACAGGCAATTGTGAACTTCGGTAAGAGCAGAATTGCAGACGAAAGTTTAATTAGTCGTTTATAAAATGCTACTTGTTTCCAAGCCTGAAGTGTTAATGAGTGCCAAATAGGATGAGTTACCGCATTTTAACTCGAGGTAGCAAAAGAATCAAGACCTGTGTTAAAGCCATTTGATGCCCAGAAATAACTTGAGTATACAGTATATGATCATAAAACATTGAAAATTTTTGTCTTCTGGCATTTTGTGACAAATAATTACCTTTACGTAATTATGATGACTTTTATAACTGCTTGCATGTCCTACAGTTAGACAAAATGGTATTAATCTATTAGATGATAAAAGTTAAAAGATATGTAGAGAAAGCAAACAGAGAGAGAGAGCATTAGAGAGAGAGAGAGAGAGAGAGAGAGAGTAGAAAATCAGAGGAAGAGACTATCGTTATAAAGTTCTCTGATTACCAAAGCTTTAAAATCCTTATTATTTTCCATTTTTCGCTTGTGAGCTTTATTCCAGGAAGAAAGAACAAACACCGTTAAATTTGTTTATTATTTTTTACTTGTCTTCCGAACCTTCGACTTTCATCATAACTTTCTATTTCAATTGTTATATATGACTTTATTATCCATTCTTAGAACCTGATGTATACTTTGCTGGGTGCTGTCAGCCACTCGGTTTTATGGTTGGACCCTTAGAATTGAAGGCGCTTTTTATATTTCCGAACAATTTCGTACAGACTAATCCGACATCTCCTCCCTGTGCACTGTTTTCGCCACCTCTGCTGGGTTGGGACCAGTGCTGGCATAAGACCAGCTTACTCTAGGGAAAGAAGAAGAAGAAGAAGAAGAAGAAGAAGAAGAAGAAGAATTAATTTCAGACTTTTTTTTTTTTGCCATGGCGTCACGTTCTATATTTTTCCGCTCCGCTGATAACTCAAGTAACCACACTGAATTCATGCATCTGCGGCAATAGCCTACTGGAAGGTAAATCCTGCTAATTTTACGTTATATATACAAAAAGCTCAAAGTAAACCCCACCCCACAAGATTATTCCGTAATGGGGCGTTTGTGTTAACAGTAATTGAAAGAGATAAAAGGAAGGAGAAGTAATGAGGTGCTCAGCGCGTTCTCGTAGTGCTAAAAGTTTCTCTTTTTCTTCCAAGTTTTTGGATGTGGAAATTCGCCACGGACTGAGCTCCGAATTGCAATTCTATTGGTGGTGTTTTTCCTCTTAACTATGACGAGAGTTTAAGAAGTAAGCTGCATGCGTGTGTGTGTGTGTGTGTGTGTGTGTGCGCGCGCGCGCGCGTCGAAAGATATTTAGTAATTTCGATATGTTCTAGAAGAGTAAAAACTTCAATGTACAATTTTCGAGACACCACGCAGATCCTTTTAGAGCAAATCCACACAGTTCCTGAAACCCAAGTCCTTTTCTGTTCGTAAATTTAAATTGTAAATATATTCAAGGTTTGGAATTATAGGGAACAAATAACCACTGACGAAAGACACAATCATTCTTGCACCAGCACGACCATAGCATACAACACATTTGATACAAAATATTTATGCTTTTCCTACAGTCACTGTGTTGCTTTTGATACGTTTAAAAGGCCACGCTGGACAAGAAAATCTTTCAGTATGTACAAGAAAGGTTGACCAAGTGTAAAGATTGATTGATACAGAGGTTGACTAGTCCATGAAGGCTTTCAGGAGTCATGAAAGTGTGAACTGTGGAAGTTAAACGGTGCGATGCTCTTACGTAAACAGTTTTTACAGAGTCTGCAGGCCTTCGGTAAAATAAGTTTGTAAAGGAGATGGCGATAGATTCGCATTTTAGCTTTATAGACAGTGTAACTTGAGAGGGTTAGATTTAGCTCACTGTCCAACGAAGAAAAGTGAAGTATTATTAGTGTATTGTTTTGTGAAGCTTGTTACTTTAACTATAAAGTATATGGCTTAAAAACCTTTTGGTGTATAAATATTAATCCTGGTTTATTCACATTAAAGTGCTGCATGTGGCGCTTTCTCCCACTTCAGCCACGTTCCTAATGCTTCCAAAAAACTGCCCCTTTTTAGTCAAATAAGATTCCGAGATCAAGTAGGTAATAAAAGCAATTCAAAAGAGTCTTCTTGTATGTATTATATATATTTTTTTATTGATTTTGTTACCATGGTAAATGAATTCATTTTTTATGTTTATTATTACGGAACGTTTATTTTTCTGTATGTATAGATACTGAACAATTTCATTCCAAAATATTTACATAAAGGCTTATTCAAAAGAGTGGCATTTTTATCAGAATGTTGAATATGTTGGCGTTATATTTGTCAATTAAAACCGCAGTATTTTACGTCTCTCAAAATTGATTTCAAAATTATATTCAAAGTGAAATTAGCATCACGCAAAAATTTTTCGCATATACAAACGTCCTTGCAACAGATGGCGATCAAAATTTTATATCTGATATGTTCTTCAATACAGAAATGTAAAGGCAGTCTATTTTATTCTTGAATACAGTTAGAAAATTAAGGAAAATAATTATATCTTAGAAAATAAAGCAGATCTTAACCTTCGTATATGCTTTTCATTCGTGGAATAAATATTTTTACTTACCATTGTTATGTACCTGTATCTTTCAAATTTAGCTAACAGAGCTTTCTGCGACATCTGTTGATGAACATTGCATTATTTTTGTTAGTTTCTTTTCTTGAAATTTTTCTTTAGACTCCCTTAAGGTTTAGCTTTAAGTTTACTTTGGGATATTGCTTGCTGGCCTTAAATTGAGATCTTTTGGACTTGCTTTTGTGTTAACATCTTAAGTTATTATTGAAACTGTAAGTACCTTCTTATTGTGTTCTTTGTGACACTAGTGAAGCCTTATTTATATATGTGATTATTTTTATATGGGAACTTATAATTATTAAATTAGTTCTAAGTGAATTTGAAGTGAATTTTCTTATCATCCATTATATGATGTTGTTTGCCCTCTAGAATATTGAGTGTAACTTGTTGTGAGTTAGTCAAATTCTATAACACCATGATACCCTTGTAAGCGTTTTTTTAAAGAAATATAAATATGTAAGAAACAAGTAATGCGTGCTTATATATCTATAAAATTTTTGCTTTCATGAATAAGATTATAACTTTAACAGGAGAAGTGATCACACACAACTGACGCACACACACACATACACACACATATATGGATATATATATATATATATATATATATATATATATATATATATATATATATATATATATATATATATATATACACACGCACACACACACACTAGCTGACCAACCTGGCGCTGCCCGGGAAAACTGAATGACAATCGTAATCTCTCTCTCTCTCTCTCTCTCTCTCTTCTCTCTCTCTCTCTCTCTCCTGTTAAGATAGTTGCTTCAATTATATTGCCCAGAATTTTTGACACTTTATATTTCACCCCTTAAAGGGCATCGGGAGTTTTACTATTCATCTCAGCGTCCCCGAAAATTATGGATTAAACATTGATATCTATTGTTTTTTACGTTTTTTCCTCACCGCTTCTTACCCCTCCCCCCTTCCTAATGGGGCTGAACTTGGGCTTAACGGCATCAAGAGTGTCGCCATTCATCTCAGCGACTATGGTCTAGACACTAATACCTGTGGTTTTTGGTTATTTATACATGTCACCCCCTTCCCACTTCCACCCCCTTTGGTGCCAGTGATGTCTTACCTCCACACTATTCTTTTCCAGATAGTAAGTCATATGTATACCAAGTTCGGTTGAAATTGCTGAATGCGTTTCAGAGTTATGCTGGAACATACAAATACATACATACATACATGCATCCATTTTTTATATACATAGAATATAGGTATATATATATGATATATATATACCCACATATGTATATATAAGTATGTGTAAAATATACATACAAAAAAATATATATATATATATATATATATATATATATATATATATATATATATATATATATATATATATGTATATATACATATACATATATATATATATAATATATATATGCATATATACATATATATATATTCATTTTATATATATATATATAATATATATATATATATGTGTGTGTGTGTATGGTACATATGTGTATGCGTATGTGTGTGTGTGCGCGCGCGCGCGCGCGAAACCTTCACGAACAAACTTTGGACACAGCCACACTGGTCCTGAATGCTACAGCTTCTCGGAATCCCCACCCCCCAAAAAATTACGCACCATGGTCGAGGAAAGCAAATGTTTCATGGCTGATCCACTTTTAAATGCAATGCCAAAATTCTGGTCATTTTTTCGTAAAATATCCGAAATAGAAGTTTAATCAGTTTCAATGAGAGAGAGAGAGAGAGAGAGAGAGAGAGAGAGAGAGAGAGAGAGAGAGAGATTTACTGGGCCACTCGTGTCTTGAATAAAATGAAAAATTCCCAGAACTTATTTTGCAAAAGGAGCTGCAATATCCCGCTTAATCTGCAGTTGGAATTTGCCCTTCCTCCCTTTCTCTCTCTCTTTCTTTTTTTTTTTCTGTTATCACTGAACACGAACATGCCATTAAGGTATATCGCGAATTCTTTTCCTAAGACTCGCCGAAATATAGATTCCATGCAGGTACACACTTCTGCGCTTCGATTTGACTTTTTTTTTTCCTTTTTTAAATACTTCTATCGTAATTTATACTGATTTTATAGCTATTGAAATGTCAAAATCCGGCCTCATTAATGCACAGTTCGGCTTCTCAAAAGGTTTCAGGCCTTTCCTCTTTTTATTTTTTGCAGTATTTATTAAAGTACGTAAATAAAAGCAACACTCAGATCATCCACTTTCAGTTACCGTAATGGAATAATTGCGTTTATTGAAAATTATTTGGATGATGCCTTTGGTAAGTAAAAAATGCATGAAGGTATTACTGCGCATTTCCAAAGATTTGTTATATTGGTGCTTCTCCACAGCTCATCAACGTCGTATCACAGACTCAGTTACAAAAATCGTAGATTTTAGCAGAGCTCATTTTGTCAATACTAGACGTGATTTCGTGTTCAAAGTGTAACTTTTAAATCAAGGTTGATTACTGAAATTTTCACTCGTATTTATTATTCTTACTCAACATTTGACAAGAATTCAAAAACCCTATGAACTGAATGTGATATTTTGTAATGCTGTAAAGATTGACCAGCGGAAAAAGATGCATAATCTCATTTTCAAAGCAGCTTGATGATAAAAATGTATAATTTTCAAAGGTTTGAGAGAAGCGAATAGTGGTGAATAACGTCCATCGAATAATACTGAACGCTTCGTGACGCAAGAAGGCCACTCTTGAGATGAAAGTCTTTAGATCAGTGTCGCTTCACTCTCTATTGACTGTGAGTACTATTTCACCTATTACTCCCATTATGTAAAGGCCGTAATGCATGTCAAACCATCCCTTCTTAAACTACCGCGTGAGGTCAACAGTCCGTGAACGGTAGGATATATATATATATATATATATATATATATATATATATATATATATATATATATATATATATATATATATATATATATATATGACTATTTATAACATCACCGTGATTCATATACAATCAGAAAGCTACAAACGTCCTTTAATATCCAATTCACTTACCTCGGAAGTAATATATTTTCATATATGTTACCAGGGGAATTTTTAGTTGATAAGTCCACCGTCCCGTGTGGGGTCAAACCAGCGACGGACGAGGAATCAGGGACTACAGTGACGCACTAACGCAGTCGGCCACAAGAAAGGTATAATTGAATAACATCTCCCATCATCTCACCCGTCGAACTCAGGTGTTTTGGCGTTTGGAGACGATATCCACCCACCTCTGCCATGTTGACCGTGTAGTGCGTTTGTCGCACGTAGCCATATTATGACTATTTATCACATCACCGTGATTCATATACAATCAGAAAGCTACAAACGTCCTTTAATATATACCTCGAAGTAATATATTTTCATATATGTTACCGAAGGGGAATTTTTAGTTGATAATAAGTCCACCGTCCCCGTAAATTAGGTCGAACCAGCGACGGACGAGGAATCAGGACTACAGTGACGCACTAACGAGTTGTACAAGAGAGGTATAAGTGAATAACATCTCCCATCATCTCACCCATCGAACTCAGGTGTTTTTGCGTTTGGAGACGATATCCACCCACCCTCTGCCATGTTGACCGTGTAGTGCGTTTTGTCGACGTAGCCATATTATGACTATTTATCACATCACCGTGATTCATATACAATCAGAAAGCTACAAACGTCCTTTAATATCCAATTCAGTCTACCTCCCGGAAGTAATATATTTTCATATATGTTACCGAAGGAATTTTTTAGTTGATAATAAGTCCACCGTCCCATGGGGTCGAACCAGCGACGGACGAGGAATCAGGACTACAGTGACGCACCAACGCAGTCGGCCACAGAGAGGTATAAGTGAATAACATCTCCCATCATCTCACCCGCTCGAACTCAGGTGTTTTGGCGTTTGGAGACGATATCCACCCACCTCTGCCATGTTGACCGTGTAGTGCGCTTTGTCGCACGTAGCCATATTATGACTATTTATCACATCACCGTGATTCATATACAATCAGAAAGCTACAAACGTCCTTAATATATACCTCGGAAGTAATATATTTTCATATATGTTACCAAGGAATTTTTTAGTTGATAATAAGTCCATCGTCCGTGGGGTCAAACCAGCGACGGACGAGGAATCAGGACTACAGTGGCCTTTAACGCAGTCGGCCACAAAGAGAGTATAAGTGAATAACATCTCCATCATCTCACCCGTCGAACTCAGGTGTTTTGCGTTTGGAGACGATATCCACCCACCTCTGCCATGTTGACCGTGCTGAGTGCGTTTGTCGACGTAGCCATATTATGACTATTTATCACATCACCGTGATTCATATACAATCAGAAAGCTACAAACGTCCTTTAATATCCAATTCAGTCTACCTCGGAAGTAATATATTTTCATATATGTTACTGAAGGGGAATTTTTTAGTTGATAATAAGTCCACCGTCCCATGGGGTCGAACCAGCGACGGACGAGGAATCAGGACTACAGTGATGCACTAATGCAGTCGGCCACAAGAGAGGTATAAGTGAATAACATCTCCCATCATCTCACCCACAAACTCAGGTGTTTTTGCGTTTGGAGACGATATCCACCCACCTCTGCCATGTTGAACTAAAATTCCACTTGTCGATAACATATATGAAAAATATATTATTTCCGAGGTAGAGCCAAGGTGGATATTAAGAACGTTTGTAGCTTTCGATTGTATATGAATCATGGTGATGTGACAAATAGTGATAATATGGCTGCGATGCAGCAAAACGCACTACACGGTCAACATGGCAGAGGTGGGTGGATATCCTCCAAACGCAAAACACCGAGAGTTCGACGGGTGAGTTAATGGGAGATGATATTTCGCTTATAACCTCTCTTGTGGCCGATCATGCTAGAAAAGGGCCACTGTAGTCCTGATTCCTCGTCTGTCGCTGTCCTAATTTCACGGACGGTGGACTTATTATCAACTAAAATTCTTCGGAATATATATGAAAATATATTACTCTGAGGTAGTGAATTGATATTAAAGGACTTTTTGTAGCTTTCGATTTCATATGAATCACGGTGATGATAAATAGTCGCACATGGCCACGCGCGACAAACGCACTACACGGTCAACATGGCAGGTGTGATATCGCCCAAACGTTAAAAACACCTGAGTTCGACGGGTGAGATGATGGGAGATGTTATTCACTTATACCTTTCTTGGCCGATCGCGTTAGTGCGTCACTGTAGTCGTGATTCTCGTCCGTCGCTGGTTCGACCCTTCACGGACGGTGGACTTATTATCAACTAAAAATTCCCTTTGGTACATATATGAAAATATATCACTCCGGAGGTAGAGTGAATTGATATTAAAGGACGTTTGTAGCTTTCGATTGTATATGAATCACGGTGGGATGTGATAAAGAGTCATATTATGGTTACGAAGCGACAAACGCGACTGCACGGTCAACATGGCAGAGGTGGGGTGGATATCGCCTCCAAACGCAGAAACACTCTGAGTTCAACGGGTGAGATGATGGGGAGATGTTATTCACTTATACCTCTCTTGTGGCCGACTGCGTAGAAAAGCGCCACTGTAGTCCTGATTCCTCGTCCGTCGCTGGTTCGACTTACCGGACGGTGGACTTATTATCAACTAAAAATTCCTCTGCAACATGGTATGAAAATATATTACTTCCGGAGTGTAGAGTGAATTGATATTAAAGACGTTTGTAGCTTGATTGTATATGAATCACGGTGATGATAAATAGTCATAATATGGCTACGCATACAAAACGCACTACACGGCCAACATGGCAGAGGTGGGTGGGAGACAATTTAAACGCAAACACCTGAGTTCGACGGTGAGGGATGGGAGATGTTATTCACTTTATACCTCTCTTGCCGACTGCGCTTGAAAAGGCCACTAGTCGTGATTCCTCGTCCGTCGCTGGTCGACCCTACCGGACGGTGGACTTATTAACAACTAAAAATTCTTCAACATATATGATAACATATTACTTCCTGAGGTAGAGTGAATTGATATTAAAGGACGTTTGTAGTTTTATATATATATATATATATATATATATATATATATATATATATATATATATATATATATATATATATATATGTATATGTATATATATATATATATATATATATATATATATATATATATATATATATATATATATATATATATATATATATATATATATATTTGTCTCGTAACTTTTATATTCACCAATATTAAACCTTAAATATCGTTTAATATGGAATTCACTATACCTTGAGAATAACTGACGTTCAAAGGGGAATTATAACTGATCAGCCCGTAGGTGGCCCAAGCACTGCCTATCGTTGTTAAGCACTCATTGTAATTCTCCTTGGGTGTGGTGTAAGTTATTCCCAAGGTATAGTGAATTCTGTATAAAACGATATTTGTGGCCTAAAATATGTCTTACCCAAGCATTAAAATTCTACCCTTGAACTAGAGCACCCGGGGTATTATTACCACTGCTGGAGAAGTGTCTATTTCCCCAACGTTCTCATAAACTCGGAGAAGCCTCTTGGGAAAACAAATCCATCTGGAATCACTCCTCTGGCTCCTATGAATATCTTTGGGCTCTCGGCGGTTTTGGACAGTGAACAATGGCAGATGTTCGTTTAATGGAGAAAAATCATTCTCTCATTCACTTTGTGCGCTGAGTGATGTTATTAGTAGGAGTTAAGATAATTCTTCTTCTTCTTATTCTTCTTCTTCTTTTCTTCTTCTCCATAATTCCTGAGAGTATCCCAGTGCATGGGGAACGGTCTTTGATTGGTTAAATCCATCTAATCATCTTTATCTTATTCCATTTTATATATATATATATATATATATATATATATATATATATATATATATAATATATATAAATATATATATACATACATATATATATATATATATATATATATATATATATATATATATATATATATATATATACATATATATATATATATATATATATATATATATATATATATATATGTATGTATGTATGTATGTATGTATGTATGTATGTATGTATGTATGTATATATATATATATATATATATATATATATATATATATATATATATATATATATATATTATATATTATATATTATATATATATATATATATATATATATATATATATATATATATATATATATATATATATATATATATAAATTTTATCACACCATGATTTATATACATTCATGAAGCTACATGGTCTGTGGGTTAGACCGTCGACTGGAGTTGTTGAAGGTAATTGTGTCGAGAGGTCGAAACCCGGCAGTACTGATCCATTTGTTACTTATAAATTCCCCTTCGGTGAAAAAATTACCCACTGGGGATATTCCCTGAAGTAGCTTGAATTTGATATTAAACAACATTTGTAGTCTTCAATATAATATATATATATATATATATATATATATATATATATATATATATATATATATATATATATATATGTATATATATATATATATATATATATATATATATATATATATATATATATAATAATGTATGTAAACTATTGTTACTGTACTTTAGTAAAGATAAATTAGAATGGAGATTTAACTTTCATAATGTGGAATAATTCAGTTCAATGGTAATGAATGTGGCTAATGGGCAAAATCTGGAGAGAATCATTCTCCAAAGAAGGAAACATAGAGAAGATGAAGCATAGAAAATAAAATAAAAGATGAACAGAGTAAATGTGACCAATGAAAATATAACAGCCGGTTTTTTCCATAAGTGAAAGCCAAGGTGATTGTGTGTGTGTGTGTGTTTGTGTGTTACGAGGCGTTTCATCATATCGTTATCGTATTTTAGACTTAGTTTTTCGTGAGAACGATTATATATCTTTTGAGTTGAAAAGTATTTTTTTTTTATTTCCTTGGATAACGTTCTGTTTATTTTGGAGGGGAGTTAGTCTAGCCCAGTGGTTCTCAACCAGGGGAATTCTTCCTTAGGGGTGAATTTTTAGAGTTTTGGGATTGTGACCACAGATTGGCAGGCTCAAACTGGCTCAGGACCAAAAAACGCAGTGTGCATCGGTCCGCACATTACTGAGATCACGCTGGGCTTTCTCTCCTGTTGAGGCGGCAATTTTGGAAAAGGTGGGGGTGACATTCTGACATATATGGGAAAAGGGGGCCCAGAGCAAAAAGGTTGAGAACCACTGGCATGTGATTCTCTCTCTCTCTCTCTCTCTCTCTCTCTCTCTCTCTCTCTCTTTCTCTCGCCTCTCTCTCTCTCTCTCTCTCTCTCTCTCTCTCTCTCTCTCTCTCTCTCTCTCTTTAGATTAGATTTGTATATCTAGAAAAATCTGTTTGTTTTTTTATAAAGAACAGTTTGGTATTTTTTATAGGAACGATAAAATGAATGTAGACTGTAAAAGCTTTTTCTATTAAAAACTAAGTCTTGAAAATACAAGCTATCATTTTTCCAAGATTTTAAAGCATTATGAAAAGCAATTTGTAAACATAAATTTATTTTTTGTGTGTAGACAAAATGTCTTGAACAAGCAAATGCAGATGAAAATAATGTATTTGATGTATTATAGCAAAATTACCTACATTTTTGTTTATTCTCATACGACAGGTGCACAAGTAAATGAATGATCAGCTTACATAATCGGTGTTTGATAACGAAAACTGAGATATCCAGATGCAGATTTTTATTTTTTGTGCTAAGTAACAGCTGATGTTTCATGTGTGGATAATTAGCAGGTATTGGTATTACCACTATATTATTAATTATGAAATATATTAATAATAATAATAATAATAATAATAATAATAATAATAATAATAATAATAATAATAATAATAATGCAGCTATAGTTAAAACAGGAGCATTTAACCATATTCCGTTTTCCTGTATTAAAAGCAAAGCAAAAAATCGAGTGGTGATGCCACTTCACTCTTTGAGATCATTGAGCTCATTCATTTCTTCCCTGACAATATCCAGATCATATTGATCAAGTCATTAGTAATTCATTCAGTGATTAATAACTTGATTAAGAATTACACGACGGTATTAATGGCGCATTACAGTTGTAAACTTCATGTGAAAGAAAAATAACTTCCATAAGTGCATAATATCTCATTTCTCTTCTCTTCCAGGTTTCATTTCAGTGTCTTGTTTTCAGTTTAATATCTGAGCGAAGAAGAAGCTTTTTCTTGTAATGTTTAGTTTAATTTGCCTTCCGGAAATGCAAACATACTTTGTTGAAGGGTTGGAAGAAGCGGCTGAGAAAGTGCCAGTCATAAATACAAGCGTGTTAGGGTGCGTCCACACTGCAGTAAAACATCTCTCATAAACATACGATGGCAACTTATCACATGCATATCACAGAGTTTGAATACAAGTCGAAGATTTATTTGTAGTTCTAACAAGTGCTACATAACATTATCCAGCTTTTGCCAAAACTTCGTTCCACATCTACGGTCGATGACTTGTTTTCAACTTGCTCATGATGCGCATGTGACAAGTTTCTGAAGTGTGTTCTTGACAAAGAGGGAAATGTAACTGTTTAGAGTTTTAACGTTTGTCCATATTGATCAGAATGCAGTTGATTTTATAATGACCAAGTAGTGACTTTTATTTTATGTAACTTTTTTCAATAGTTGATACCCCATATGAATAGAATAAAGCCAAAAGGTTTATGTTTATGTGGAAGAAAACAGTTGATGTGTGGTCGTCTACAAGAGGAAGAGCAAGTTAGCAAGAAGAAGTGAGAGAAAAAGTCGTGTTATATACAAAGGAACGGGCCAAATCTAAATGAGTACCTAAGAGAACAGGAATTGTAGTTTATGGGGGTAAAAAATTAAAGTATACCTTAGTTTTACCAGACCACTGAGCTGATTAACAGCTCTCTAGGCTGGTCGAAGGATTAGACTTATTTTACGTGGCTAAGAACCAATTGGTTACTTAGCAACGGGACCTACAGCTTATTGTGGAATCCAACCTCATTATAGCGAGAAATGAATTTCTATCACCAGAAATAAACTCCTCTAACTCCTCTTCGTCAGCCGGCCGGGGAATCGAACTCCGGCCCAGCGAGTCCCAGTCCGCAGCTCTACCAACTCACCAAACGAAGAGCTTTTATGGGGGTAAAGACTGAGAGAAAGCACAGTCTCGCAAAAAACAGTTTGTGTAATAAAAATCCACGATTATATAAAAAAAAAACTGTATTTCGATTCAAAAGACAGAAGCAAAGACTTTCGAACGCCTGAACGGTTTTCCTCATCAGTGTTTACGTTAAAACACTGAGAAAGTCTTGAGCAGCAGATGGTTCTTTGACTAAAAGATGGAATAAGAGAAGGATATCTGAAGAGGATACTGCCTTGTGTTGCACCGAATATTCTGCAGTTATTGGAGCAACAGGATAAAATCCGGATCTTAATTAAGACAAATAGGATTCATAGTAAGGTGACTAATTATGACCCAGTCAATGAACTTGGCCAGCTCACTTCAACATTATACTTAAAAGCCAAGAGAAGGCAAAATGCAATGTAACGCAAGCGTTGCTGGTGAACGAAGCCAGTGACCTTCTTACCTGCAGGCTGAAGGGTCGCCAGAAAGTTCCTGGAGGAGAGAGTGGAGGAGGTGTTTGAATAGAAGGGCCTTATATCCAGAGTTAATGTGGCAGTAAGTGGCGGGTGGGTGATTCTTCTGTGTGGGGAAATGAAGAGGCTGATGCAGGGAAGGTTTCTACATGATATTTTATTCTTGAATGATGAGTTTGACGGCTGTTGGTGTATTCAGATTTTTGGTTCGTTTATATCTACGCACGCTTACATGCACGCGCGCACACACACACTCACAATATATATGTGTATATATATATATATATATATATATATATATATATATATATATATATATATATATATATATATGTATGTATGTATATATATATATATATATATATATATATATATATATATATATATATATATATATATATATATATATATATATATATATATATATATATATATATATGTATATATATGCAGGGAGGAGGAGGAGGGTGGTGGTCTCGATTATCATTACGCTAATTTGTTGTGACTTGGTTTCAGTTCATAGTCTTCCTTCTGTTCTTCATTAAAACTTACAGTAATTAATATATGTTCACATTGTTTATCGGTGTCAGTTTTTCACTTTTACTATTTACCGTGTGTTTTAATGAAGACAAATTTTGTAATTTTTCTCAAAACACTGTTGGATTTTGTTTCGTCTCTGAAAACTAGCTGCAACCCCTTTCATTCCTCTTAAATATAATCCAACTAAGTTATATTTGCAATTTTATGGTTACTTCAATGTAAATTTACTTCATAAATTTCGGTCTGTTATTTACCAAATTACGGGTAACGATGTTTGCTATAAATTTCACGTCTTTTATTGCTTAAGTGTTGAGGGGGGGGGGGGGTGGAGGGGGGACGGTTGACGGCTGAACATTTCGACTGCCACATCAAAGACACTGAAGGGAATCAAGAAGTAGCAATTAGGAAAAAAAAAAAAAAAACTGGGCGTGGGAGGATGTTTCAGGATTGTTGTCATCTGGAGGAAGGAAACTGACAAATTCTCGTTCATAAAAAGCAGTCAAAATGTAGTGCAATATTATAAATCTAACAATGAGGCCATGACCGTTTGCTGTTTCAGTTTTTCATCGAAGGACGGTACTTGACTCACTTAAGTCTAAGGGTACTTCCACACTAGAGTACAACTTGTCATAAACACTTCGGTAACTTATCACATGCTTATCAAAACTTGTTGAAAACAAGTCAACGACTATAAGTGAAGTATGAACCTGTGGCAAATGCTGGGTAATCTTATGAAACACTGATTATAACTACTAATATGTCATTGACCTGTATTCAGCTTGTTTGCGATGAATGTGCGATAAGTTGCCGACATGTGTTTATGAAAAGTTTTACTGCAGGGGAATGCTGGGCATGTTTAAATTAGAACTGTGCAATGAAAGGGAAGCTGGAGGTTAGAGATGAGAGACGATGTCAATAGTGAGATAAGTCATGGAAATGCATGATGACAGCGAACGAAGAGAAGTCATCGGGCGAAAGTGGACCTTTCAACAACAGTAACATTCTTTGAAGCTTCAGGAAGATTTTTCCCCAGCTGTCAGATTTCT
This sequence comes from Macrobrachium rosenbergii, assembly GCF_040412425.1. NCBI lineage: Eukaryota > Metazoa > Arthropoda > Malacostraca > Decapoda > Palaemonidae > Macrobrachium > Macrobrachium rosenbergii. The sequence continues at coordinate 4,326,333 of NC_089785.1, read as the reverse complement.
TTGTTAATTGTCAGTTGTCAGTCCTATTCAGTGTTTCTGTACTGTGATGTCTGACTATACTGGTTTTTTAGTGGATTTTTGCCGAATTGTAGAAGTAGGGTACCTCAGAGTTCTAAGACTGTGGATGAAGTAAGAATTAATAAACTAGATAATTTAGTCTTATGATAATAGATAAAATTTGCGTATGGATAAACGCATCAAAACGAACAAATATCTGATCCTTGTTTTCCAAAAATCCAAAATAATGCAGCACTGTCGATATGTCTTTAAAAACGCGTAAAACGCGAATGATTAGGTTTCCTTCACAATATATGAGAGTCGTTTTATTGGCGATGTAAACACTGGCTGGACGCTGAACTATTTAATGATAAAACATTTCCAAGTCCCGAAATGCTGTAATGAAGGTTTTATGTAGTAGTTTGTAGATTCCACGTAAAATATTCTCGTTGGAGCCCTCAATATGCATCATAATCAACATATTTTTAAAAATGTCAGTTAAATGGGTAGTGGTAAATGATGTTGTACTCATAAATGCACTTTTTGTTTAACTTACTTTTGTTCTGTCAGTTCCTCTTTGGCCAGAACTTGTGGTTTAGAGACAGTAAGCACTAGGCGGTCGATTTAACCATTCAGCTAAGCAAGTCTCAAATGACGCTAATATCCATTGATAGAATGTGCACGTGTAGAGAAAATAAGAAAATATGAATGCCTACATGAGTCCAAATACTTACAAATATAGCAGTTGTTAGAAAATGCTTTCAACACAATCATATCTGTCGTTGTTCTTAGATAATTAAAAATCGGGTTGCATTTATCTAAAGGATTAAGTTTCATTTCTTAAGCACACTGAACTTCAATACGAATGTCAAAACAAAAGCTTCTGTCTTTTTATTTATACATTGCCAGTTAAAATCCATTCTTTCTACTCTCTGAACAGAGGCGTAAACCTCTCGACCCAACTCTTTCTACTCTGAACAGAGGCGTAAACCTCCCACCGCCGAGATTCCTTCCTCCCACTGCCGAGATTCCTTCGCGTTCCTCCTCCAAGGGATTCCTCCCTGATGGATGAGGGCTTGATCGGTTGTTGTCACTGAGGTTTTTCAGTCCAGACGCCGATCCTCCTCCAAGGGATTCCTTCCCTGATGGATGAGGGCTTAGGATTCGGTTGTTGTCACTGGAGGTTTTCAGTCCAGACGCCGATCCTCCTCTTTGCTCCAGCTGTTCCCAATTCCGCGGTTTCCACTTCAATCCTGCTTTCCTGAATTTTGGACGTTCTGAAAAGTGGGTCATTTGTTTGTGTTGAGAGAGAGAGAGAGAGAGAGAGAGAGAGAGAGAGAGAGAGAGAGAGAGAGAGAGAGAGAGAGAGAATTGTACTTGATCCCTATTCATTGTCTTCCCAAACGTTCTATGGTCCATTCCAGTGTCTAAAATATAATGTGTACCGTAATTTGGGAGACAAGGAAAAGGTTTGGCTTATGGCTAGAAAAGGATGGCTGATGCCTTCAGAGCGAAAGACCAGTTTGTGTTGGAGGTAAAATATGGGTTTTGGGTTAAGTTTTGTTATAAAATATGTTTATGTGAAAACTGCATGTGATATACATGAACTGGGAGAATAAAAAATGGCACTTAATGTGAGAGCTTTGTGCACTTTCAGTGTATCTTTTTTAGCCTTTTCCCCTGCTTTCATTCCCGATTCCTTCTTCAGCCTTGAAGTCCAACACCTAAAACTGTTACTTCTTACTGCAACTGTGGGTTTTCTCCCAGTTCCACCTTTAGATCCTTTTTTTCTGGATCTGTTTGTCTTGCATCACGTGCTCATGACAAGGAATCATTTCCAAAATTGTGCCTATCCATGTAAGTGGCAGAATTCGTGGAGGGATCATCGGCTAAGTGCACTGAAGGATAACCAGTTCCTTATAGTGTCTCACGTCCCAACTAACTAAGGTCAATGGCCCTGGCTAACTGCCTATTGGGTTTTAACCTTGGTCATCCCTCAGTCTTCCAGAGTTGAAGCAGAAGAGGGAAGCACTCAGCACTCTCAACCTCATTCCCATCATGCTGGCAATGATTTCTGGTGCTTGAGCAAAGCTACACCCTGATTATGGATCTATCTTTCACTTCATGGGGCGAAACATACAAGGCATGGGGCCTTAATTGAGGTAATATCAGTTGGTCCAGGTGAATATTGTGTTTGCTAAGGGAGGGATGCTAATCTCTAGGTACAACGTAGCACTATATATATATATACTATATATATATATATATATATATATATATATATATATATATATATATATATATATATATATATATATATATATAGTTATATATATATATATATATATATATATATATATATATATATATATATATATATATACATATATATATATATATATATATATATATATATATATATATTGTTACATGT
>NC_089785.1:4283006-4323402 GCF_040412425.1 Macrobrachium rosenbergii | reverse complement strand
TTGTGTGTTACAAAAGGAGTATGTGTGTCATTACCTTACACATCTTTGCTTTTCCGAAAAGCATGATTGTTTATCTAAATATAATTTTGTTTTTTTAGCTAATCTGTTGAACTCTAACACGTTACTGCTATATTTGGTCTTGTTCTAAGGTAAGGCAAAAACATCTTGGAAAATAATAATGACAATGAACAGCCACATTCAAATGTGCAGGAGAAAAACTTCTCCCAGTAGTGCTGAAGAGGTTCTCACAAATATTATAACAAACTTAACTTTTCGGAAACTCCCGCTTCCTTCTTTTCTCAAACATTTCTTTGTGTTCATTCCCTCTGGGAAAGGAAACGGGTGTTTCCAGAAACATGAAAGTTCGTTACCGGTGTAATTCTTACCAATACGTTTTCAGCACTATTTTATGAAGGTCTGCTTATCCTGCAACAGTATCAGGAATATTAATGTACTGAAGAAATGTCAAAATCCTATACACTAATGTATCCAAAAGTGGTTCAGGGCAAGTGGGAACCAGTGACGATAAGTAAAATATACTTAGGAATATGGAAATAGGTTTATTCTCCAGCAAACTCATCCATTTCCAGGGTCAACCGCTATTGGTGGGTATACACATGCATACATACATATATACATGATCAAACACATTGCCCCTTTTTGACACATCAGGATCAAACCTAGGTCTTTCAACTGAAAGGCAAGGGCGCTGCCCACTAGGCCCCCTTTGCCTTTCAATTGAAAGACCTGGGTTCGATCCTGATGTGATATCAGAAATTTATTTCTGTTCCACACGTGATTGTGTGTTGATTATTTCTAACACACACACACACACACACACACACACACACACACATATATATATATATATATATATATATATATATATATATATATATATATATATATATATATATATATACATACACTACACACACACGCATAATATTCAGAGGACGACTGCCTATTCACAAGGAACAAGCCTACAGGAGGCAATGACTTGAAATTCAAGTTCCCAAAGAACATGGTGTTCACATGATAGAAGCTACAGAAGATAATAGGAAATACAGAAAACAAAGCTCACTTATCAGAAAAAAAAACGAAATCAATAAATAAATAAGCAAATAAATAAATAGAGAATTAAACGAATGAGTAAAATACATGCTGAATCGCTTTAGGGTATTATAGCTTTTATCTTTGCTTGAACTTTTCAGGACAATTATCCCCTAGTGGACAATTGCCATCGAGGACAACTACCCCCTTGGACAATTAACCCCCGTTATTATATGCTGTTTGCAGAAAAGGATAACTTTTAAAATCTACCATGATAGATTTGGCGCCAAGTCTTGTTTCAAAAAATTCGTACAAGTTGTTTGGCTTTTATCAGGTAAAGAACGTAAATTAATGGTACTGGACGGTTACTTAGCAGTCCATGACTTGTGTATAATTCTGTAAATATCATGGGAACCGTCTAGAATGTTCCTCTAGAGACCAGTGCCGTGCTCTGCATAAATAATGCAGATTTCATGCGTTCATAAAATCAGAGTTCTTTTTTTAACAGGTCCAGAGTCGTACAGTAAAAAATCTTGGCCATCTTGCGTTCTTGTATGCTCGTCCGTTAAAGCCAATTCTTTTGCGTTTAGAGATAAAGGCCGTGAGTGAGACGAACATTGTTGCTGACGTTTAATGCTACATTTTAAGTGGCGAATTGAAGCAAATTTGCTCACGTTTCTTCATCATAAAAGCACAAGCCTCAGCATGATTTGCTGCATAGTTTCTTTTGTATAGACAGGTTGTATTTTTATCTTTTGGATAGTTTAAGCGGCTTTAATTTTTGTTTCATCAGGCGACTGGGTCTGATCATGAAGTCTACCAACAATTTCATTTCGCTGATATGCACTTTCACTTCAGCTTTGTTTCTGCGTTCTTCACACTCAAATGACTCAACGCCATCTGCTAATTTTTCTGCTTAACATAAAAATATCCGCCATAAACTAGTCTGGCTTTTCTTTTCTATCCCTTTTATAAATTTCATAATGCTTAAAGGGCTTAGGGTCTTTTTTCTAATGCTCAAAAATTAATTAAGAAAAACTTGAATGAAATTTCAAAAGACAAAATAATGTGAATTCAAGAAACATATTCAAAAGCGATAACAAATTTAACGATTGTTGTTATAGGTAATATGGCACTTAGTGACTGTTTACAAAAAAACTAAAAATTTGTTCTTTTTAAATATAAAATTTATCCTATTCTGACAACAGAATATAATACCGGGGGGGGTAATTGTCCTTGAAGGTAATTGTCCTGTGGATAGTTGTCCTAGGGGTAGCTGTCCTCGGAGGTAATTGTCCATGTGGGGTAACTGTCCACGGGGGGCAATGGTCCTGATACCCCAATTGCACATCATCCTCAGGGAGACTGTTCCACAATCCAATGGTGTGAGAAATATATGACTTCTTTAACTGAGAAGTTCTGACAACGTGGGACATTTCACACACACACACACACACACACACACACACACACACACACACACACACACACACACACACACACACATATATATATATATATATATATATATATATATATATATATATATATATATATATGTATATGTATATATATATATATATATATATATATATATATATATATATATAATTCTCTCTCTCTCTCTCTCTATACATATATATATATATATATATATATATATATATATATATATATTTATATATATATATATATAATGTGTTAATTACCCTATCCCCAGGTCAAATAGAGCCACCTTTTATTGCTGTATCTGTTTTCAGAACAGAATCAATCATCTTACTTTCCTAAGATCTCTGGTAGCGACGGCCCATTCCTGGGTCAGCAAATTCCTTCTCCCTCGTCTTGGACGACTCTGAAGAACTATGTGCTGGCCTGTCAGTGGCACTTCCGCTGCAGGTGCATTTGTGTCGACGTTGGAGGTTTGCACAATTAGATACAAAGAGGTTGCCTGACGCATGCATGTGTGTTTTCCTGACAATGATCAGGATTTAAGTACATGGAGACAGTGTGCGTGCGTATGTGTGTGGCAAGGGGACTTCATTTTGAGACTGGGTCTGATTTGGTTAGTGGGGCAGTATTGGAGGACCGCCACTGGAAAATTTGTCACCATAGGAAAGTGAGTACCATAACCCATGAGCAATTATATCTCTTCCAGACATTTTGTGGAAAGACCCAATTGAGCTTCAGTGAAATTCCTCTGTGTTTCCATTATGCATTCCTATTCTGTTCTCCACTGTGCATTTTTCTGTTTTGAATATTCATGTACGGGTGGCAGTCTGCATTCGGGTATTGAGAAAACATATCAGAATATATGGGGACAATTCTTTTAGAAGAATATGCTCACGTCAGTGGAAGACTGTGAGAAGTTGTTCAGTTTGTAATGCGTGTAAGCCATGGGTCATTTCTTGTAAACTGGGTTCATTCCCGATTCCTAGCAGAACCTGGTCCCATATTCATATGGACCTTCTGAGCAATTTCTGTGAATCTAGTTAGGGCCATAGGCACCTGTTGGTGGTTGTTGATGAATTAACTAGGTTCGTAGAGATTTTTCCGTTGAAGCATAACACAGCGGAAGAGGTGGCAATCGTGTTCTTTCATGGGTACATTTGTTGTTACGGGGTTAGCCCTTCGTTGGCTGAGTCGGTTGAGCTTCAGACTGTCACTCGATGGGCCGGAGTTCAATTCCCTCGGCCGGCTGATGAAGAGTTAGAGGAATTTATTTCTGGTGATAAAAATTCATTTCTCGCTATAATGTGGTTCGGATTCCACAATAAGCTGTAGGTCCTGCTGCTAAGTAACCAATTGGTTCTTAGCCACATAAAAATAAAATAAGTCTAATCCTTCGGGCCAGCCCTAGGAGAGCTGTTAATCAGCTCAGTGGTCTGGTAAAACTAAGGTATACTTTTTTGTTACGGGGTTCCTGAGGTTCTCATTACAGATAATGGGAGGGAATTTGTGAATAAGACGTTAGAGTGTCTTGCAGATGTAATGGGCATTCTGAAGGTCAATAATATTCCCTATAGACCAGAAGCTAATGGGCTGTGTGAACTGGCACATAGGAAGATCATTGACGCTCTTCGAATGACGTAGGGGGGAACGATGTAAACTGGGATCAATATATTCCACAGGTGCGGCATAGCGTTAATACAATGGTTAGTGATACCATTGGAATGTCCCCCAGTGAGGCGCTATTTGGTAACCCAGCGCGGGGGATGAAACGATCAAAGCGCTCGTTTCCACGGCAAAAGAGAGATATGCGTGTCTTGCTAGGAGTCTTGAGATGAAAACGCGAGACATGGTGGACAGGAGTCAGCAAAAGTTGAATAGAGTTAAAGTTGCTGTGGGAGATAGAGTATTTGTGAAAATAAATGTCAGGAATCAGTTGAATTATATGTTAGGACCTAAATTTGAAGGTTCTTTTCGTGTTGTAGAAGTGAAGAAGGAGAACAGATTTGTTGTTCTAGATGTAAACAAGGAGGTGTCTCGGTTGACACATATATCTAAAATTAAAAAGACAGGTTAATGGCAATCGTATGGGTTAATGACTGTGTTGTACTGTGGGTATGATCATTTTATTTTTCTATTCTTTCTCTCTCTCTTTGTTTTTTCAATGGGTTTTAAATGGGCGTGACTTGTAGTTTTCTTTTAACTGGGGAGGACGTTGGTCCGTAAAGTTATACAAATCTTTAATTGTCCGAGTTCAGTTTTTGCTCTTATGTGTTTCAATACATAGTTAAAATTAAGTGCTGAATACCATAGGGTTTTATAGATACATGAATTTCTTTTTTGTTTGTTTTTTTTCCCCCGTTTTGAGATCAGGTATCTTAGAGATTCTTGCTTATGTATTTTATGCTGAAGTCTCGCATTCACATGACTGTGGGAGTCGTGACATGGGCTAATTTTGTAGTGGGGTTAGGCCCGTGCGTTATTATGTAAGAATATTATGATGTATAGTTGTCGTCAGATCCAATATCTTTGAGCACAGAGTTACAGAATAAAGTCTGCTTGCTTAGGATCTTTTGGGGGTAATTTGTATAACAGACAGAATTTATCCAATCTCTTACGGGTTTGGGCAAATCAGTTAGGGTTTAGGATAGGATTAGGAAGACTTTAATATGGCTTCGAAATTTAGCTGTTTAGATTTTTCAGTTCTCTTTTCGAATTAAGAGGGCTGTGCCATTGGTAATTGTAGTTGTTATGATCACAGGTGCAACTGCTAGTATGTCAATTGCTATTTTGCTGAGAACTGAGCAGGTATCGACAGTATTTGCTAACCAGGGTGAAACTTTGATGGCTTTTCGAGATATTGTACCTCTTGGATGTTTAGAACTGCCTTTCATGAATTCAGTATATTGGTAGGGTTCTCAGGTAATTTTTACTGGGAAGAATTTATATGGGTGGTATCTTAAAGTTAGTGTACCTGATAGAGGGTTGATTGTGGAAATTCCAGTTAGTAACTTGAAATTGTTCATAGTTTTATCATACGACCTTTTCCCTAGTGGGCTTAATATTTCAGTAATAGTATGGCATAGTGAGTAGACTAGTTAACTTTTTGGGTTGACTGTCGACATGACCAACTTACAGTATACACCACTTCCTCGCAGCAGCACCTTATGAATGACTTCTATGAGCCTCAACTAATACAAGTTAGATATGGACCAGTAGATTCTACATATATATTTCAGCCTAAAAAGCAATAAAAACGATTGCCCACTTGGGTACGATGGTGAGGATGGGTCTATTCCAGCTCTAATAAATATATCTGAAAACGACAGGTATATTATATGTACTTTTATCCTTCTCGTGGTCAGGTCGGCAACGTGACCTCCTTGTGATTATGGTTACGCAGGTTCGTTTCCCGCGACCAGCCATCACAGTCTCTTCAATTTCTTGCGTTTGGATCTTACGGCTTTCCAGTTACAAGCATATCCAAAAAAGCGCGAAAAAATCGAGAAGTTAAGAGGGCATTGTGGTTATTAGAATTATATATATATATATATATATATATATATATATATATATATATATATATATATATATATATATATATATATATATATATATATATATATATTTATGTGTGTGTGTGGTATATTCCTAATGTCTCAAGATTTAGACTAGATCCCAAACAAATCGGTATTCATCAAAATATTAGTCAGAAACGAAGGATTGTTCCTGTCAATATCACCTACCAAAAATAATTATAGATCCATGTAATATGCAACAACACACACACACACATGTTAAAATCTTATCAGCACACATTACATGGAGGGATTTTCTTCGCTGGATATAAACGGGTGCATTTGCATAATCCTGATTGGGTAGATGCCTTCACATAATCCTAATTGCAATAAAAAAGCTTTGTTATATTTTCGTGATAGATAAAACTATTTCTGAATATTTTAACACCACTGCAGTTGATACTATTAGGTATTATTATCATTCCAAATATACTGCCAAATAACGTAAGCACTTAATGGAGAGCTTAAAATCCTTTCAAACAAGGAAAAGGTCAGAGTTCCAAATTACACCGCTGACCTCTCCAGGGTCTACTCAGGTCTGGAAAGGTCTCAGCTGTATAATTTCCAACTCTGACCTTTGCATTGGAAGTAGAAGAGTGTGGATTTTAGTTTTGCCACTTTCAATAAAATTACTTGGGTACGTTTGTTGCCAAAACTAAAAGGTAGGCGAACTTAACACGGTTACTTTAAAATGACCATAACTTTAAGGTTAACGAATTTAACAGGGTTTGATTAAAATTACTAAAATAAAAGGCTAATAAACTTGTCAGGACTACAATAAAATTACCCTAACTCATATGTTAATGTTAATGAATTCATTAAAGGTTAATGAAATTAAAGGATTACAGTACATTGAAATGACCATCTCTCAAAGGTTAACGAACATCATTAACATGATCAAAACCAAAGGTTAATGAACTTCACGTGGGTGCACTTAAATTACCATGAAGAAACCTATTAAAGGCTTTTTAAGTTCACAGAAAGGAAGAAGTAAACGCCTTCAGTCACTTTAGATTATGTAATTGTTCTCCCTTAAATATTTGCTTTACTTCCAAAATTATAATAAGTTAAAAATACATTGCAACGGATTCTTATAACATGGAAATGAACTTTGACTGTAAACTTTGAACAGAAAACATCGACAAACAGACATTGCTACAGCTTCCGAGGACAATTTCTTTACTAGCTTCCTTCTTCTTTTCAGCTTAATCCTTAGTCAGGGTCGCTGTTTTTGATGAGCCTTTTCCCGGGTGTTTCGTATACTTAAATGAACGGCTTGGTTTGGCACATGTTTTACAGACAGATGGTCTTACTATTTGTGTAGGATGGGAAAATAATGTCTTTAATAAGTGTAATAACCCTCATTGTAACTCATTGTTCTGGCACTCAAGAGACTCGATCATTACAGCACACGAGAAAGACAAACACGCAATACTTCTAATTGCATTTTGGAAAAACTTCAAATTTAGTGTTGTGTCAATGATGATACTCAAGAAATGTAACCTTCCAATTAGATTTTGGAGGTCAGCATGAAAACAGAAAATGCCATTTCGTTAAGCATCCCTGAAAAATTTCTGATCCTAAACACAATCATCATTTGATTGTTATAAGACGGGAGTATAATACACGGAAGTACGCAAATAAATACGGAACTGAATGATGAGAACAAACATTTTAAGTTGGCGACAATACCAAAAGGTCAATTCTTTGACCTTTTTTTTTGTTGCGCATTTGACCAACGACATCTTCGTCACGGCCTGTAAACCAAATAAAAACAGCAAGTGAATTGATGAGGCTTTCGTTCCAGCCTTGAAATTTCCACTGACGGGTTTTTTTTTTTTTGGCGGGCTGATTGTTCGAGTTTGTCTAGTCTACTCCAATTACTCACGAATTGCAATTTACGCATGATAAAGTTAACATTATATGTCACCATCATTAATGTAGAAAGGATTTTGTGTGAAAAATGCGAGTCCTTTTTCTTACTTCTGATAACAAGAAAGAATTTAGTTCATCTTGTACTCTTCACCTTTGATTAATTTTTTCTTCCAGTTTTGAGTGCCCATAATTCTGTTAACTAAAAAGCAATTACCGATTATTGGGACAATTATGTTTATCGTCTCTCGCAGGTCTAGATGTGGGGTTTTCTTCGTAGAAAAAAATAAAATCTTATTTTTTTAGAATTTTCCTCTGCCTCTTTGTAACGGTATCATGGTCAGTGTTTATGTATTTAAGAAAAGAATGTCTAAAGATATGAAATACTTATATTTTCTTTAAATAACGACATCGTTCTTTAAGTAATAACATCATATACTAAAAATATTTTTTATCTTAGAATTTTAATATTTTTCCTTAAATTTCATCACTTTCGGTATTATTCTTATAAGGGAAGAAAAACAATGATCGGGGATATTTGAGAAAATCTTAAAAGTTTACGAAGAATCTAAAGGAAGACTTACAAGATGGCGTCTACTGCTGGAGACAATCTTACAAGGAAACTACCAAGTCAAGGTTGACCATCTCCTCATTACTGAGAAACATCTGATGGTTTTTTGCCTCCCTCTCCTAAAACCTATTGGCTTTCCTTCGGTGTTTTATGAAGACATAAGACAAACAATTTTAAGGCTTGCTACCAACAAAATTTGGTTGTACTTAGGCGATCTGAAGACTTGATAGCAACAAAATTTGATGTAACATAGACGATTCCGCCATCGCACAGACAATCCCTTCCAGCCCCGAGTGGTTCGTCTCGGTCTAGATTCGCAGCATCGTTCCAAACGTCCACCACGTCAGATTTGCAACTTGACTGCCTGAGCCAATCCCTGAATGTGGCATCTGGGACAGTGAAAAGCTGCAGGAAGAGAAACGCCACGAGATGAGATGCTCCTTTCCCTCCTGATGTCTCCATAGCCACAAGAGGGAATGGACGAGGCGACGTTACTTAGTTATCTATTTGTCTATCTTTTGTGTGTGAGAGGTTTCATTGTGTTTTAACCGACTGACTTTGATGCCAGCTTTATCTTGATATATCTAAAACAGGCTCTGTAAAAATACAGGATTTTTAAGCAATTTATTCCCAATTTGTCACTCAGGATACCACTTTTTTCCCCTAAATAATATTTGCAGAAGAGAAAAAGAGACCAGGACAAGAACCCATTTACCTCGCAATTGGTCAAGCATGAGATGAACAAATTCACTGGAATGCCTCGAGTCTTTTATTCCTCAAGCTGTTAGACTGTGGAACAGTCTTCCTGAGGATGCTGTCTAGTTAGAGCCTCAAGTGTTCAAGCAAAGATGCAACACATTACTACCCTAGATCAATTCACTTTGTATTTTGCTAAGTTCTTTATATTTATCTAATAATTTATTAATTTATCTTTATTTCCTAATAACTGATCTCTTCTTTCTGTATTTCATAGTGCCTTTAATAACTTTTTTCAAATGAACACCAGATTCTTTGGAAGCTTGAATTTCTAGTCAATGGCCCCAGTAGGCTTCTTCCATATGAAAGGGGATTTTCCTTCTGAATAATAATAATAACAACAACAACAATAATAATAATAATAATAATAATAATAATAATAATAATAATAATAATAATAATACAGTCTCTCTATCAAAGACACGTCAAAGCGAATTTGAAGTCCTTTTTCCGAAACTTCCTACAAATATATCTTTAATTTTGGAATTGAGCCCAGAAGATAAAGATAAGCTAGCCTGTTGGGTTCACAAAATAATAGATAGTAATACATACTGCATAGATTTATTAGAATCTGTGCAATCTGTAAACACCATAAAACCTCACCCAAGGCTGGAACAAGTGGTCAAGACACTTGCCTCATTAGAGAGGGCGTCCGCATTTGTCCCTCATGCGAGGCGGAACGACTTAAACCCGTTTCACGTCTACTGCCCTACATTTTGAATTTCCCTCCATAAGTAGATTGAGGTGAGCCACAAGTTAAGAGGAAAGGGGCATGTAACTATTCACCTCATTCGAAAATGTGTACGAACGTCTGGTGGGACCAAGAAAAAGGGGTGGAGGGCTACCGACCTCATTCCTAAAAACTTGCTGAGAAACTAGAAGGCTGTATGGAAAATTATACATGTATATATATATATATATATATATATATATATATATATATATATATATATATATATATATATACTGTATATACTGTATATATATATATATATAATATATACATGACACATATATATATATATATATATATATATATATATATATATATATATATATATATATATATATTAACTTTATCACATACACAATTGTTCTGTGCATTAGTAAAATTACTAAAATGACCTCATTAAAACTGGATGGTACCTAATGGATACTTGATCATGTGGACTGTTTGTCCAAGAAAGCTTGTAACTTTTTCTGAATAAACACTCCATTAGATACCATCCAGTCTGAATATGTGTATATATAAATATATAAATATATATATATATATATATATATATATATATATATATATATATATATATATATATATATATATATATATATCCATTGCCAACTAGCTATGTTATATATATATATATATATATATATATATATATATATATATATATATATATATATATATATATATATATGTGTGTGTGTGTGTGTGTGTGTGTGTGTGTGTGTGTGTAGGTCTAAATTATTTTGAACCTACCCGAAATTCATTTTCACTTTCTCTAACACTAATGAAGACCACAGTTAATCATTCAGAAGAGCCTCTACAACAGTGACGTTTGAAGCTCACATCCTCGCAATCTTCCGGAACAAACCGCGAAAAATCTGCTTGGCGAAAACGAGCCCCGGGTATCTGTCTGCCTACTCGTCTTCATTATTCTAATGAAGTTGGCTGGGTCAACAGCTGGTCGTACCGTCGAAATGTAAGAGATAATTCCTTTTTCTCAACTCGGGTTGGGACGGTTCCAGTGAGCTGTGTTGACACAAAAGTTAAATTTGTTAATTTATTTTTCTAAGAATAATATTTCTTACGAAATTCACTAACAACCAATTATGGTATATAGCAAGGTACTGTGCCTGTTCTCTGAACTGAGAATGTATAGATCAGCTGAGGGGAAATGCAACGATTACAGAAAACAAAAATTTCCTGTTTTTTGATATCGAGATTTTTCAAGACGAAAGGATTAACGAACTGCAACAACAAGATCATGAAACGTGCTTTGATGATCACCCTATGATAACAAGCGCTGATAATCCTTTAACAAGGCTTCCTGACGTACCAACCATAAATTTCGAGCGGGAACTTTTATATTGCATTTAGGCTTTGTAGATCAGGCTCCCTCAGCGTGTTATGCAATTGGAACCTCAACAGTTCAAGCTAAGATGCAATGAATTACTACCTTGAAACAACTCTCCTTGTATTCTAATAAGTTACATTTCTATCTATTTATTTAATTAATTTTTTTTCTAATAGTTGGTCTCTTCTTTCTTTATTTCCTATAACTTCTGTTACTACTTTCTAATGAATATCATATTCTTCGGAAGTTCGAATTTTAAGTCAATGGCCCCCGTGGGTTTGTTCCATATGAATGGGGTTCATAATAATAATAATAATAATAATAATAATAATAATAATAATAATAATAATAATAATAACTGTAACCAAGCTGCCTATATTCAAATGGTGAAGTTTCTTAGAAACTAGCGACATTCACCTGACCTCCGGATGTGGACGAGGAGGTTTCCGAAGGTGTGACCACCAGCATGGCACCTAAGGTGTGCTCTCCCTGTGTCTTTACATAATCAGATGACAGATCGGCAAATGTACGTCAGTGTCATGATTAGAATTAGCAGAACACCACCTTGATGAAAAAATGGAATAATAGCTGAAAGTCAGTTGATTGGCTGATCATATAATTATTTTACTTATGAAAAATTCTCTCTCTCTCTCTCTCTCTCTCTCTCTCTCTCTCTCTCTCTCATAAGTACTAAATTCGTGTAATTTTATGTATGTATTATTTCCCAGCTACGTACTATTTACTCTGTAAAAAAAACATAAACGCTCTCTTTGCAACATTGCACGAGAATGAATTTTATAAAACTTTTCCAATAATTTGCTTCCCCAAAGCATTTTACATTTGCTTTTCTCTCTCTTCTTCCCATCGCTTTGGCAGCTGCACACGAATAAGAATAAGAAGCGGAAGAACGGAGCAATAAATCCGGGCATCCGTTCTTTTATTCTCTTTCGAACGCAAATCCTCTGACAGCACTAAAGGTTTAACTTGGCTTGAATTTCCTTTTCAGACTGAGAATGATTTTGAGCAGTGCTGTCTTCACTTGTTTTCGCTTTTCCCTAAAGTCCTCCTGTTGCTGTCTCCAATGGCTTCTTCAATACATAGGTATCATGGCTAGGGAAATATGATTTTGATATTTGAACCCGGTCTCGTTTTTCGTGAGGGTGAGGTTCACCTGTTGATATTCGTTTAAATGTGCAATACATCTACCTGTGAAATTTCACTTATGGCTGTCTATTCCGTTATTTCATTTATTTGATATTCCAGATTGTTTATTGCCTGCCTAGAAGTGTTCACTTTGATCAAACTCCTATTCATCGTAGCAGTTATTATAGAGAAATTATCTGATACTTTTATGAAGAAACTGGGCCTTTTGATAGTAATAACTTGAGACTATGGCTGATGAATTCCATCCATTTTTTCATCCAATATAATGGCAACATTTCACAAATATCTTCATTTATCTTTATGTTTTTTGAGAATATTTCATAAGTTTACTTCTTGCACAGCCCTGATGGAGGCTTAATGTCATGGCCATTTTCAAATCTTACTCAGTAATTTCTACATTTTCTATCTTTATAGAATAAATATGCAAGTGAACTTTATAACACAAATGTGCAAATGAAGAAAACAAAAACATCTAAACCTACATGAAAAATACATTTGGCTTTAGAAAGCAAAGAAAACTGCGTAAGTATGGAATGATGGCGTCAATTAAAACTTCTCGCGCTGTTTTATTATTCGTTTAATTACGCAGCATCATCTCAATTATCTCCCCAAAAACATAGTCGCTCGCGTGACTAAACAGGGTCATGTTCCGGGATCTTGTTGCGATGACGTCATTAGTGAGTTTGTTCGCGGTCTCTTTCTTTCAATAAGGGATGTTTACAACTGCATAAAACTCCGACAGCAAACAGGAACCGGCTCCATTCGGGTCGGGAATGGCCCTTTACAAAATACTATGAAGAACTCGGGTTTCACCGGATGCCAATATTTAGCCACACAAATAGCGACAATCGCTTCATGCTGAGGAGGAATAGAGAGAGAGAGAGAGAGAGAGAGAGAGAGAGAGAGAGAGAGAGAGAGAGAGAGAGAGAGAGAGAATTTTGCAATGATTTTTCGACCGATAAATACTCCTCTCTCTCTCTATGTATATATATATATATATATATATATATATATATATATATATATATATATATACATACATATATATATATATATATATATATATATATATATATATATATATATATATATATATATATATATATATATGTATATATATATATATATATATATATATATATATATATATATATATACATATACATATATATATATATATATATATATATATATATATATATATATATATATATACACATACATACATAGACAGTATATATAATCATTAAGGTATCTGTGTATACCTTCAGGAGTTGCTCCCTATCCCTCAAGGCCGCCACTAACGTTCAGTTATGCCTGCAGTGCACAGTCGGCCTGTGCAGGCAAACCTGCACCGCTAACGATACAGTTTTTTCCTCAGTCCTCCGTAGCAGCCATGGCGCCAACAGACGACGCTCTGTCTGCAATTGGCTTGCTGAGAGCAGAAAAAAATTCATAAACGTCAAGTAAGACGTTTATTGAAAGAGTGGTTGAAAAAAACTAATTCAATACACCCATGTGAATTTTTCAGAGTTTAATGGCCCCAAGGACTTTCATAATGTTTATAAATATTTTATGAATGAAGGAAGAGTTCCATACCAAGATAATTATGTTAAGTTCGTAATTGTTTGTTTTCATTTTAAAGTTCACACACACACACACACACACACATATGTAGGCCTAATACTGTTTATTTCTGTTTCATTAAAATGCTGAATATTGATTTGTTTTAATTTTAAGAATGACTTCTTATGATTTTTTACAACGAACGGACATCCATAGTTTACTCCTGTTCCTTTGTTTCATTTGTGTGTTTATTAGTCTATGTTTATCAGTATAATTTCATTTCCAAACTGGCTTACATGGGATTTGAGCAAAGAGCAAACATGCAGTCTAATACTGTTTTGTTTTTTCATCAGACAGTAGAATATTACTTTGTTCTCATTTTAAAAATGAATTACATATATTATGCATAATCATGAATAGGCGCATTATAGGCCTATTCTTGTTTTACATTACTTCTCCATAATAAATATTTATTCTCATTTAAAAACTGATTTCCATGTATGGTTTATAACCACGAATAAACACACACAGGCTTAATCTGTTACGATAGCCTTTGGATTTTACTTGCCCAAGCAAATTCTCATTCATATAGATTTCAATGAAATCTACAAGATATTCAGGAATGATGCTGCCACTTTCGGCCTTCACTATACACAATTACTTTTCCCGTGGAAAAACGGCGAAATTATAATTTTATATTGTTCTGATATCCGTATCAATTATTAACAAGAAAAATGCGCCGAAGTTTCTTCGGTGTAATCGAGCTTTCTGTACAGCCACTACCGAGTATAATCAAGGCCACCGAAAATACGTCCATCTGTCGGTGGTCTTGGTATAATGCTGTATGACCTAGGGCCCATGAAACTTTAACCAAAGCCAGGTGGTGGCCTATCCTATATCACTGCCAGAAGCACGATTATGGCTAGCTTTAACCCTAAATGAAATAAAAACTACTGAGACTGCAATTTGGTATGTTTGATGATTGGAGGGTGGATGATCAACATACCAATTTACAGCCATTTAGCCTCAGTAGTTTTTAAGGTCTGAGGGAGGCCAAAAAAGTGCAGACGGACAGACAAGACGGCACAATAGTTTTCTTTTCAGAAAACTGAAAAACAAGTACCTCCGGTATATCAACAATTTAGGGATAAACACTTTTAAATTTAATACAACTCAACTCTATGTTCTCGACTGGTACACGTTAACCGTTCGGGGACTGACAGCAAACTGAGCCAAAAAAGTTGCTTTACCACATTAACGTTGAAGTGCGCTTGCGCAGACACTTAGGCCGGAGGCTCATTGATTGAGAAGAGCTATTTGCTCAGGCCGCCTGCGCAGACGAGAAAAACTATGCAGGTTGTTCACATTAACGTTCAGTTTTGCCTATACAGGCCGACAGTGCAGGCATAACTGAACGTTAGTAGCGGACTTCATACCCCGATTAGGATCTTGATGCCTCATGAGGTAAAGGTAAAATCCATAATCGAAAATTGCAGCCATGCTCAGAAGAAGCACTGAATAGGATAGGGTTAAGGTGTTGGGTGCTTTGTCTCCTCTGCTTCATCTGTGGAAGCCTGGTGGAAGACCTTGATTGAAAATCAGTTGCAGGGGTCAATGGACTTATACAGCTAGCAACTGCACACTTCAAGGAATTAGTTATCCTTTAGTGTACTTAGCCAATGAATCCTCCATGGATCCTGACAAATAAATGGATAAGCGCAATTTAGAAATGGCCCCCAGTAACAAGCAAGTGATTCGGCTAAGAATCGCTGGGTTTACAAATACTATGGGTAAACTGAAAACAGAAAATTGGAATATAAGAACAATAGCAAAGGCAGAAAATGAATTCATGAGATATGGAATGAACAATCTAGATGTTTATGAATCACAGTACAAAGGAATAGGGAAACAGGTTGGATGGGGGTAAAGTGTACTGTATCTTCCTACAGAGAGGACAGATTTGCAGTTCTAGAAACTATATGGGAGGAGGGCACTTTCTATATGGAATGGTTTGATATAAAAAATGTCTATCAGTCTACTGGAAAAGAATTACTGGGGTATGTGGTAACAAAACGGAAACATCAGATATGGCACGAGTCCTGGGATACAATGAAGCTTATACACACACACCAACAAAATACGTGCAGACGGTTCAGGGAGAGGAACAACGTAAAATAAAGCGTTTGAAGGAGCAAAATCTAGACAGAGAAAATTAAAGAAAGATCGAGAAAAGATAAGAGGAATACTTGGACGGAAAGGCTGACGATGTTGACAAAGCCATATGTGTTCAGGGAGTGGCAATGGTATTTGGGTTGCCCACGGAATTATTAATGAATATTCAGGGGTGAAAAGATAAACAAATAAATAGTTGTCAGAGGGAGGAATGGGTAATAGTAAAGAAAGAACGTTTGGCGAAATACTTGTGTAAGGTCATGAATAAAAGGTAAGATAGGGATAACTTGATCTACACACTAGAGCTTGAATGTACTTATGAATGAACTCAGTTTTTAAGGTGGATTCAATTACAGAGAAACTTAGATAGGAAACACCATCTTATAATCTGAGATTAAAAGAATTAATACTTAGTGTACCTCACAGAGTAAACAGTTTTGCAAAATAAGGAATGGGGAAATAAAGCCTAATGACTGGGGACTGGAATTCAAGACAAAGATACCAACGAATTGTGACCTGACCGAATGTGGTACCTATAGAGACAATGCACTTTCGTCGGTTGCAATGAAAAAAATTATTATACTTATCTTCAACAGACTGAGGAATAAAAATTGATAAAATGTCTAGCGATGTACAGTCTGGTTTTAGAAATGGCAGGAGCTGCACAGATCAAATATTCGTTTCAAGATATATCGCGCAGAAGTGTATGAAATCCAAAAATCTCCTTCAGATTGCATATATTAATTACGAAAAAGCATTGACACTGTCCACAGACCAATAACGTGGAGGGTCTTGCATCACTAGGGCATTCCCATTCTGTATGTAAAGCTAACTGATATTATCCATGAAAGTAGATACAAAGTAAATGTTGATGGGGACATGTCAAACGAATTTGCAGAAAATTGTGGGGTGCTGCATGAGGATGTTATTTCACCTTTGTTGTTCGCCCTTCTCATAGATTTCAAAATGAAAATGTAATGGAAGAGAAGGCTTAGACTGAAATACCGGATGAGAGTCGACAGACTTAAAATAAGCAAATATGCAGGCGATGCTGTTTGAATAAGGAAAACACCAAAAGATTAATTTGCTTAATAGAATGGAACATACATCTACAAAGATGAGACTCATTATAAATCTAAGAAAACCACAGTAATGCGGACAAAAGTATACACAAAGTGATGAGATATCACTGGATGGATAAAGGATGAATGAAGATAAATCATTCAAATATTTAGGAATAATGATTTCCAGTACAGGTTCTAATGAGCTGTTATTTCAATCACGGATAAGAACCGTCTTTCGAATTCTGGTAAAATATTTTTCACCAATGTTGTGTATATAACCTGAAATCCAACCATAAAACGAAAGCACCAATAATTTCATTTGCACGGAACACATCAACTAAATTCACAATCAGAAGTCTTATTAATGTCTGGCCTAAACAAGGGTACAAAGAAAACAACTAATAGGTACAAAATATGAGATCCTAATATTCACAAGAAAGAGGAGGATTTTCCTTTCAGTATATAGGTAGTTAATCGAATGAGAGAGAAAGTAGGAAGCAGCTTGTCCGTAGAAAAATTAAGGCCAGAAATGGAATAAAATGTGAACGTAACTGACTTCGATGTAGTATTTTACGTAATAACTATATTTTCTTATGTATATTTTCTTTGAAAAATCTCTCTGGCTACTATAAATCGGCTCCTTCATGGCGAAAAGGGCAGGGCAAGGGATTTTGCCACATCAAATATTCCACTCACGTTGTATGGTATATGAAGGCAATAAGTTATACAACACAAATATAATTGGTTGCTAATCAATTTTTTGCAATTATTAAAGGCCCTCGTAGCATTTAACAAAATAAAACAACACGTTTATTCGTAAACGTGACAAAAAAATTACCAGCGCTGCCAGTTCCTCTCTCACGTGTTAGGGCTGACCTCAGGGCATAAAGATGTCAAACAGCTCATGCCTCCACAAGGGAAGCTCAGTCAAAACACTCTTGACTCATTAAGGAATAAGGAGTCTGTCGCAAAGACAAACAACATGGAAGGAAGTCCTGAGCATTAATCTTCATCCACAGGCTCGAGAAATCGTTCATAAATAGTCCTGGCATTCTTTAGTATTATTATCAATATGACATTTATGACCCAAATAATCATCTATTTGTTTTGACAAACCTTATGAAGACTATAAAACACAAAAGATATTTTTCATCGGGTATGGGCATTCATGCAAAGGTATCTTGTATGTCATAATGATAAAAAACTGATACAAAAACAAAGAAAAAAACAATGAAATATTCCGAGTAAATGGCAAAGCTGGAACTAAGTCTGTAAAGAAAAGAAGATATATGAATAGAAAAATGTTATGAATACTCTTACTGGAAAGAAACGAAGGACCATATTATGAATAGATAAATTAAATAGAATGATAATCTTATTTGAGTAACCTATGGGTATTTATGCTGTTATTTCTTATCTGTCTACACACGCAATCCTTTTCAAATGTCAGTAGCGCCTCTCTCTTCTTCTCTCTCTCTCTCTCTCTATATCTTTCTCTGAAAAGCTCTATATATATATATAATATATATATATATATATATATATATATATATATATCACATATATATACATGTATATGTATATAGACACTTATATATATGCACAGTAAATTAAACAAAAACAAGTAAATTAAAAGTGCGGAAGTCCAGTAGCGTGAGATAATCACAAGGAAGGTTCAAAAAGAGATTCAATGAGGCCTATATGAAAAACAGAGACCTGGAAGAATGGAAATATTTTCGAAGGAGTGTCGGGGCAATAGAGAACACCCAGAAGTATACTGCTCCCAGGAGACATTAACAAACGCCAAGGAGATTAAACCTCCTTGACAGAAGCACGGATTAAAAGGGGTAAAAGGGAAGGGTAGGCCTTTAAAAACTTGAGAGAAGTACATTTGGCATCGTAGGGGACAACGCCTAAATCGCCATGAAGGCGCCGATAGGGGATAACTTCAACATTTTCTCATTAATAACAACTGATACGGTTTTAAGCAAAACCAACGCATTTTATTTAACTGACATATTAAAAGATGACCATTAATTTGTTATTCCTATGTCGTATTAAATATTCCAAAGATAATCCTTTATAATAAACGCATTAATATTCCACATATGTTACATGTTACAGAGTACCGTAACCGTTCCAAAGCCCAATGTCGAACATTCGTTATGGGCTAGTTTCTCGATCTCAGCTATATATTGTGGATTCTGACTAATAATATCTTTTCATGAATTACTCAGTCCCCTGTGCCAAGTAATAATGTTAGGCGGGTGCTGGTCGGGTAATTTTGATAAGAGTTCAGTATTCCCAATCGTGAATTCTAGAGAGCTTCAATTCCAAGAAAATGGAAGAAACAAAAGTTCATATCCTATTTACGATTATGAGGGTAAATTAAAACTCGTATGTTAGTCTACTGCAAAATATTCAAAGATGGTAAATCATAAGGTGTCCATATTTAGTTAAAATATGGATATGATTGTACTTGAGAGAGAGAGAGAGAGAGAGAGAGAGAGAGAGAGAGAGAGAGAGACTAGTAAATCCAGAGGTATTCCTAAACTCACAAAGCCACTGGTTCCCAAGAGAGGCGACGGTTTTCCCTCGACAAAAATAACCGTTTGAAAGTATTTAATTTCGCCACTCCAAAGGACACGAAGGACTCGTCCTGAGTTCCTATTCTCTTACCTCCTCCCCCTCCTCTTCCTTAGCGCCCTTCTTTCTCCAACATTACAGTTGCCTCTCCTGCCGGTTTCACAAATCACAGGGGGAGGAATTGCAAGACTGGGTTCATGACAGAGGCTGTCTATGTATGTTTTTAGGGGCGTATGAGAACGCGCATGCGTGCGTAAAAATTCAACATGTCTGTTTCTTTATCAGGTAAAGCTGAGTGCGTTTATTCTGTTTCTTTATTTGTGAGATTAAGTTTATTTCTGTATCTGAGTTTTTTATCTATACTCACAACTCATGGTGTGTCAACACTACAGTAAAACTTGTCATTAAATTTTACCCAGCTGTCGTCAACTTGTTGCACACACATTACAAACAGGTTGAATACAAGTTAATGACTTGTCCGTAATCCTAACCATACGATAACCCGATATCGGGCAAAGGTTCCTGTTTGTGATCTGCAAGACATCAGTTTCCACAGTGTCAGGTTTTTTCCGCAGTGTGGACGCAACCTACTATCCATTTCAAGGACCGCGAGTCATCGTTTTTCTCAAATCTCTTTCAAACTAATTACTTGATCGAAATGATACTTTGACACAGTGTACAAGACACCTCCTCTACCCTCTGCTGTTTGGTAATATAGTGAGTTGTTAAACGGTGTTAGTTAAGGCGTTGCTCTTTGCTTACATGGTGTTGCCAAGCATCGCCAACCTATGCATTCGGACGTCCTTTATCCCCATCCCGTCCCTCCCTCCCCTTCCCCTCCCTCCTCTCCTTCCCTCCTCATCCCTCCCTCACCCCACTTTCCTGGCCTCCCTTTCTCCGCTGCCTGCCCCATTCCCTCCATTATATTATATTGAGTAAAAATATATTGGTTTTGTAGATTATGTGTTCATTTCATTATTGTTATCATATTTTCTTAAGTTATATAAATGGGAGTAGGGTAAAGAGCGTATGACCTTCACCCTATTCACCCAATATAATGTATATACCTACGGTATATACTATCACGATCTCTTAAATCCTTTACCTCTCGTATCAACGTGCTGACGACGACCAGGGCAGACAAGGTCACCAAAATTAAATCATACGGTTTAACCTACAACCCAGCATATCGTTAACACTGCTCTCGCCTTAATTCCCATGACGTGTATAACGCGATCATATGACCTGTGTGGGCCGAATACGTACAGAAGCAAGCAGTCAAGAAAAATTAATATTCATAGTCTGTTAAGTAATCGTAAAAAATTAACGAATGTCACAGTTTTTAAGTTAAAAAAGATATTTCACATATATAATGACCTCATTACTAAAACGAGTGTATCAATTATTGATTGGATAATGGTGAGACTATATATATATATATATATATATATATATATATATATATATATATATATATATATATATATATATATATATATATATATATACACACACATATATACACGTTATCACAAATCTCTTAAATTTCCAGGAGCACAGTCATATCATACGCACTGGTATACTTTACCGGAAAATTAATCCATTTTAGATTTTCACAATACCACCTGGAAACATCATTGGTGGGAAACAGTTATACTTTAAATAATCCGTCAGAATGCATTCGCAAAAAAAAAAAAAAATGTAATTAAAATTGTTCGGAATATCGGGCTTGACACAGACCGACTGGTAGGCTTCCATCTTCTCAGTAATGAACGTTCCACCTACATGTTGCACATTCAAAATGTGTATGCAATTACCTGGCTGAAAGTTATGAGACGAATTTATAGGTCTGCCTGAATGGTGTGTGTGTGCTGTTGTGTGAGAGGATTTTATCTCTTTTCCTTTTACGAGAATATAATAACACAGAAGGCAAATTCGGCGTCGATGGATAATTTGTATCTAATTGTCGAGCAATCTGAGTTTCTTACTTCATGGGTTAATATATATTCATACTGCGTATTTTCGTTAGTTCGAACCTGAGGATTCCAACATTGAGAAAGACTCAGGAATAAATGTAATCCCCCGAAAAGATTATATTAAATCTTACTTAAGGGAAACTTTACCTAACGAGATTATCTGAACTTAAGAAAGCCTTCAATCATCATGGAGTCAGCAGTGTCGTAGCCACACTATATTACAATGACATTCCCTTACGCACTGTAAAGGCGTCCAGTTCAGATATAAGAGCAATGGAGAAAAAGTCGCCGAAGAAGAAATTGTTGCAGCAACCAAACTATAAGAGGAGAAGACCCTTCTCTCAGGCTGAACTTCATAAAAAAAAAAAAAAAAAAAAATCACAAAGGAGGCTAGATTACGAGGGATATTTAAAGGATGCTATTTATCATCAAAAGAATTCAAAAGAATTCTCCCAGGAGAGGGTCATTACCACAGAACATCACTCTGTCAACAAGGATCTACATCCTAGATCGACCCTGACCGGATAAAAGAAGGTCCCTAAGACTGCTAAATAGAACACTATACCTTTTTCCTTTAAAGGTAGGATAAGTGTTTCTTAGAGGGCAAGGAATAAAATTCACAAATTATTCCGGTATTAAAGTAAAAACAGGAAAAATGATAGCTGCCTGAAAATGGTCGAAGTAGAAACTCTCTGATAGAAACAATGGCTCGAACACAGGGATTTATTTATGTATGTTTTGCACAGAATCAGCGATACATAAATACGTGCACCTACCTCTAAGAATTTGACAGGGTCTCACCAAATGTGAAAAATACATATTAGTCAAGTAAAAATAACATTACTTCTGAAAACTTGATTTATACAAAAGTTTTTATTATATAAGCTGGAGAATTTATTACTTGAATTAGTAAGTTGCAGCAAATAACTAAAATACAGTACAATAAATATTCACTTATTCTAAAGCATATGTGCTTGAAAGCACCTGTATTCATTCACATATATTTACTAATTCCTTGGAACCAGTTTACACTGAAAAGAAAAATTTAATAATCCTTGGGTTTATAGACCAACATTTTCTGTGGACTGGCTAAAGGTTTCTTTAATAACGCAATTGACGTTCAACCACAATCAGAGAGAGAGAGAGAGAGAGAGAGAGAGAGAGAGAGAGAG
Organism: Macrobrachium rosenbergii; assembly: GCF_040412425.1. Lineage (NCBI taxonomy): Eukaryota > Metazoa > Arthropoda > Malacostraca > Decapoda > Palaemonidae > Macrobrachium > Macrobrachium rosenbergii. Next base: position 4,300,345 of record NC_089785.1, on the reverse strand, counting down.
AGAGAGAGAGAGAGAGAGACATATGGGGTTTAATGCTCCATTCTTTTGTTGGCTTTCTTGATCCGAAGTTTGTAATCTTAGGCGCGATGACAATGGATTCCGTCGTCGAGAGAACTTCTTAGACACGATTCATTTGCTTTTTTCCCTCTTCTCATCATTACTGGGACTGACTTTGGTCCGTATGTTCAGGGTATCACATCGCAGTTGTAGAAATAATTCCATGTTTCAGGAGACGTTATGGTTGCATCAACGAAGTTTGATTTATATAAAGTTTTTTTTTATGATCCCCTTCTATGTATAAGGAAAGATCACATAATAAATAACGTGATCTGTTTCCAACACAAAAAGGAATCCAAATAAATCAAACTTTGCTGATGCAGCCATAATATTTAATGAAATATGTTTATAAGAGGGACCCCTTCATAAATATACCAATATGAGAAATTATTCTAATTATATTTACCTAATCAAAACAAACTACCAATAATTGCCCAAGTATTTAGTGAAGAAATTCATTACCTACTCTCTCTCTCTCTCTCTCTCTCTCTCTCTCTCTCTCTCTCTCTCTCTCTCTCTCTCTCTCTCTCTCTCTGTGTGTGTGTGAAAGATTCTCTTTCAACGATCTTTTCCCCGAGAGTGCCATCTATGATCGTTCCTTTGCAAAGAGCATTGTAAGTCTTCCTGAACAGCTGTTTTATCGCTAATGTTGATTGGGTGCGTTCCACTGGTGTCTCCTGTCGAGTTTTTCTCTTTTATTTCTTTAGAGGAAACAAAACAGTGTTTATAAAATTATGTTTTGTAGTTGTTCATAGTTTATCCTCTCTACCCATATTTTGTTCGCTAGATTTATTTTACTTTAGATTTCAAAAATTAACACAACTAAAGACATTTATGCAAAGCAATAATTGCATCACGACTGACAAATAAAAAGTAGGATGAGATTATGTATACAAATATATCCTCTATCGTATAAAGGCCGTACTTCCAATTGTTTACCAAAATGTTTGTACATTTATGCTCAAGAAAGATTAACAAATGAACACTGAAACATGATCACAGTGAACAACTTGATTGCCTATTATCATTATTTTAGTATTATTTATTTTTATTTATTTATTTATATTATTATTATTATTATTATTATTATTATTATTATTATTATTATTATTATTATTATTATTAAATACCGGAATTGCTGGAGGGTGCAGATTAGCCTGTTGACCTCAGATTAACCCTTGATGTCTAATCTTCACCAGGATCCTTAATTAGTTCATCAACACTAACACCTTTTCCGTCCGCATGAGGACATTAACTCCCCGGTACTGTAGCCACTGTTATTCGGTCTTTGTTGGCGTGTCAGAGACCGGAGGTCCACACAAGGGTAATCTAAACCAACAATTATTATCCAGTTGCCCTAAAGATGCCTTGACCTGCAAACAAGACCAAAACGCGCTGGGTCCTGGGTTTAATAATAATAATAATAATAATAATAATAATAATAATAATAATAATAATAATAATAATAATAATAATAATAAGATAGTGCTTCTTGGAACGTGATGTCAAGATTTTGCGTTGTTTGTACTAACGGAATTGATACCATACGCATTTTTCTTGTGTATTCAAATTCATTTATAGATATGGCAAAGTGGTCCAGAACTACAAAGGTATTTTAAAAAATATTTCAAACTGTGTAGGAGACTATCTACTGCACTCTAATTCAATTTCATTGTTTTATTAAAAGAAAACAATGGTCAGATGTGAAACAACAGTCTGAACGTAGAAAATTAAAGTCGCTCTCTCTCTCTCTCTCTCTCTCTCTCTCTCTCTCTCTCTCTCTCTCTCTCTCTCTCTATTCCACTTGTCTGTCGTTGGCTCAACAATATGGTGAAAACAAAATGACACCTTTTACAAATTACATTCCTATTAATCGAAACTATATTACACTTGGTCCATCAGAAGATCATTACAAAGTAATGTCTCTAAATGAAATTATCCTCGAAGAAATAAATTTGTCGGATTCAACAGCTGGAAAGATGGAAGGTGGCGCTACTGGACCATTGATGGAGACTTGTTATATTTGGTATCTATTGCTCACAAATATTAATGACAAGGGGGACTAACGACCGATGGCAGAAAAAGTAATCAAAGAAAGTGATTTCAGTCTGTACTTTGCCATCAAGTGTCATAAAAAAACGTACGGAATATAGAGGTGTTGGGTAACTAGGGAGAACTGTATTGTTTCCAGGAAACGCACAACAGGAGCAGTTATAAGTTTATCTCAAGACAGATAAACAAACTTTTAAAAATATACTTATTACTAGAATAATATGTATATTTAGAATAAGGTGGTGACTTGGGCAGGCCATCATTTGATCTATTTGATAAATGGCAAAGTTCGTCAGAAATACTTCTCTGTAAAATTCCATGAGATACCTTACTTCTACTTGAGAAAATTTTTAGTTTAGAATTTTCCATTATTTTTTATTTCGTTTACTCAACCACGCAGAAACAGGCGGACACACTCACGCATACATACACACACACACACACACACACACACACACACATTATATATATATATATATATATATATATATATATATATATATATATATATATATATATATATATATATATATATATATATACACGTATTTGAATTAAGAGACGTATTTATAAACAATCATCCACCACCTGTTCCTGTGAAGATATGTGTACACTGTAGATATTTTAGCTGATGTGCTCTAGCTAGAGTTCTCTAAATAGTGTAAACAGCGGTGAGAATCGTCTAGGTAGACTTAATCTCCGATTCTGGTACAGTAGTTGTAGTCTAGTTAGTGGTGTAGTGGACACGAGGTGGAGAGCACATGCCCAGACTCTTCTAGATCTACTTGTGGGAGAGAACTGCTGTACAACGTGAGTAAAATGACGTCCAATGAAATATGGAAATGGGATAGTGATCACTGATCAGCCAGTGTCACTAACACAGCAATATGAAAGGTTCCCAGAACTCTGAATGTGTCGTGGATGCAGCACCGCAATAAAGAAAAGAAGGCAATTGCTATATATCAAATAGCAAAGACATTCAATATTTCTGAATCAGAAATCACACGAAAGTGGCACAATCTGTTGCCAAATGAACAGTGAAATGAGGAAAATAAAAAAAAAAAGAAGAAAAGTGGCATGGGGACTCTTCATTTCGTCTGGCTGACCCACACTCTTCTCTTTCTTCAACGCCTTCATGACTAATGCTGCAGTTGCAGCAACTACATAGGTGCCTGGACCGTGACATCTCACCACTGAGTTTCTCAAATCTGACTGAGAGAGACTTCCTGGTCAAACACACTCCAGTGCACACTAACGGCAGAGCAGTCTCGCTAGATTTAATCTACCACCAAAGCTCTACGGAGAGCAAATTATGGTGTAGTGTACACACACACACACACACACTTTAGGTTAGTCTCAGTAGCGGAAGCCAGCTAGATTTTAATCTACAGTGTACACGTACCTTTAGCGCTAGAAGATTATTTGAGTCACTGAATATAAGTGTACAATTACCTTCAATAGTAAAGTTGCCCCTCCTTGACTATGAATAAAGTGAGAATTTGCACACACATGAAATGTTTATAAAAAATTTACTTTATACCCCAGAACACCATAGACAACATACAGTAGAGCATATAAGCCGAAAAGGTCCACATGACGCAGTATATACAGACGGATCTAAATCCTACCTAATAAGCTTCAGTATTCACAGCAGAGTTGTGTGCAGTTGCATCAGCCATAAAAATAACTAAAGAAACCTCATTTAATAATTTTGTGTTTTGTAGCGACTCAAGAAGCTATTCAGAGTTACAAAACAAAAAATAATATTGTACAACAAAATAAGTTATTACTCCACAAGTTATTTAATAACTGGAAAAATGTAGAAATATGTTGGATCCCTGCCCATGTAGTGGTCAAAAGGAAGTGAAGAGGCTGATATAGCAGCCCAAAGAAGCAACGCACGTGACAACATCGAATGTAAATATCCCTGTTAACAATTATACAACACATATAAAAGTAGGTATTATAACTAAATGGCAAAATGTATGGAATGAAGATCATGAAAATAATAAATGAAAACAAATAAAATCTGATGTTAGAAAATGGAGTTCATCAGACCATAGAGAGGGCCATGCGCCAGTAATTCTGACACGTCTCCGAATAGGCCATTCTCGTCTGACACAGGGACGCTTAATGAGCAGCCCACATGACCCTGCTCCCGAATGCTCTCACAATGCAAAGTGATAATAACAGCTAAACATGTGTTATGTGAATGTCCGAAATAGAACCATCAAAGATTATCAACTTTCGGAAATAAGTCGATTGTCGAAATTTTTTTCTGAATCTACGACATTTTCAATTGTCGGAATCTTGATATTTATGAGGAATAGTAAATTAATTGGTAAAATATGAAGTAATTTATGAAAATACAAAACCCACGGGCCATTTGATAAATAAATTTTAAAAATCTGAATGTTTAAAATATTTACTTATTCTGAGTTCTATTTTATTTATTTTTTTTTTTTTTACTGTGCAGATGGAAACGTGAGTAAACGTATTTAATGTGTGCGTGCGTTCTAGTTTGGGAGCATATGCCTTTTTGCATATTTATTTTTAAAATTTCATTTTTCATTCATCATTTAGGCCAGTGCTTGGCCTATGGCCTAGACCTGGTACTCCATTTCATTTTAATCCCTCGGGCCAGCCCTATGAGAGCCGTTAATCAGCTCAGTGGTCTGGTTGAATTATTTCAATAATAATATTTTCAACCTCTTTGTGATGTGCACGCGATAAGAGGCCGACGTGTTCACATGTTTTACTTCAGTGGTGATGCCCCTGAGATGACACTTCTTCCTCAAAGGGACACAGTTATAACTCATTTTCCCACGTTAAGTTCCTACTTTCTTCTTACGGATCTTTCCCTTATTCTTCCTGTCAAGCTAGTAAAGGGAAATTAGGTCACCATGCCACTGACCTTTGCACTTACAGAAATAACCTTATCTCAACGTTATCTTTAAAACGCCGATAGTGAATGAAGAGGATTAAAAAGCATACTATATTAAATACCCTCAAAGATAGCCTATCGGCAGTAAACCTCACGTTTTTAAGACTTTCCGTAATTCAGCCCGGGCCCAGCGTTCTTACAAAGACCTCTGGAAAAGCAAGTTGTGAAGAATGATGGGAATTTGGCCCCAGGTGAGTGACGCTATGACCGAAACTGGGTTCCAGATTTGCCGTCTCGACCATCTCTTACGTTACCGTCATGTTTTGATGCTATGAGTCCACTAGTTATGTTATATTGTTAAAACTGAAGAATTAACTAGAAATACAATTAACCCGAAAGATATCATCTCTATACAGTAACACTGTTTGGTCTCTATAATCAAGATGAAAAAATGTCAAAGCTTTCAAATACTTTCAAGAATATTTCCTTCAACCGTTTTATGTCGATATAAAATTTGTCACACAAACGCGACCCTTCCACTGAAAGTAATTTAATCTGAGGCGCAGACTGTTAATGTTTCATCGCTTATGAAGTGAAATCCGCCTCTTTTACTTAACCTTCAACATCACTATGCAAAACTGTATATCTCTGTACGGAATTTATATTCGTGGCAAACGGGGTAAAGAACCTCCCAAAAAATTCCTTAATGGCCATTTCTTGTGAGGAGGCGACTGAAAGATATCTCCAAAGGGAAGTAATGAGGTGCTTAAGACGTTTTTAAGCGGTTCGAAAGTTTGCACGTTTTAGTGTGGAATTTATGCTACAAAAACCCTCAGCGTCAGAAGGATTAAAAGATATGGCGGTTCTTGGCGCAAATGGGAAGGAGCTGTTTGTTTGTAATTGAGGTATTAGAGGCATAACTATTAAAAAGAGTTTCCCCGCCCCCACTCTCTCTGCCTTCAACCACGGCCCGGTGGTGGCCTATCCTATATCGTCGCCAGAAGCACGGTTATGGCTAAATTTAACCTTAAATAAAATTTAAAAAAAACCACTCAGGCTAGAGGGCTGCAATCTGGTATGTTCGATGATTGGACGATGGATGATCAACATACTAATTTGCAGCCCTCTAGCCTCAGTAGATTTTAAGAACTAAGGGCGGATAGAAAAAGTGCGGACAGAAAAAAGGTGCGGACAAAAAAAGTGCGGACAAAAAAAGTGCGGACAGAAAAAAATTGCGGACAAAAAAAGTGCGGACAGAATAAAATGCAGACGGACAGACAAAACCGGCACAATAGTTTTCTTTTACAGAAAACCAAAAGCAATGGAATAAAAGTTTTTGGTGCAATTGCAACCTCAGTTAATAATGAAATGGAGTGAGAAACATCACGAAGAGAAAACAGATGATTGCAGCAGCGTCTGCCTGTCTGTAGGACATTTCGCAGACTTCTGTCTGTCTGTCTGTCTGTCTGCAGGACATTTCACAACATCATAGAAATAAAAATAAAGTAAATTTGCCTTATGGAGATGCAGACTTTAAAAATTACTTCAAAGAGGAATGTTTACGATAAAAATAACTGTTCCTTAGCCCCTCAGATTCCCATGACGTAAAAGTACATCATCGCTTTCCAAAACCTTCAGACTCTCTTAGCTTTTGCAGGAGGCACTGAAGAAGGACCCATCAGGCAGACTTAGGGCTCCGGATTTCGTAACTAATCATGGGTGGAGGCTACAAGCCCATTCTCTAGAACAGTGCCTCCATTCTCCCCTGGGAAGCACCAGAAGAGAGCCTCCAATAATGCCTTTAATTTGCTATGACATTGAAGAAGACATATAACACAGCTCCTATTTCCTGACATTCCTCGAAGACCTGGATCTATTTCGCCAGCCATTATTTCGCTCTCAGAAACCGAAGATGAAATCAGAGCCAACTCCATTTTGCCGTCTTCGATTTCATAGCGTAAGTGAGATTATTCATATAATAATAACGTTAGGTAAAAGCAATTTCAACAAGAAAAAAAATATAACGTTCTTTTTTTAAACACCACCTGCTAAGCCTAACAGAAAGCATAAAAAAAACTAATTAACTCTCTTCTGAGTCTTCCGAATTTATCAGAAGTATGCCCTCCAAAGGACAATAATTATTTTACTAGAATATATTGAGAATATTGGGGAAAAAATTACAGAGAAAAAATGAAGATTTCAAGCATTTCCCGACCATTTACTAAACCCAAGGAATAAACAAATTCACCAAGACAATTTCTTCTTTAAATCCTCTTCGAGAAAACGTAGCCTTTTCTACGAAGAAGGCTTAAAAGAAAAAGCCTCCAGCCAGAGCAGAATTTTTCAGTCAGGGAGATGCGACAATCCCTTGCAGCTTTCCGAATGTTATTTCTCTGAAAGTGCAATGTCTTAGTTGGAAACTCAAGTGCGCTGAGAGAGAGAGAGAGAGAGAGAGAGAGAGAGAGAGAGAGAGAGAGAGAGAGAGAGAGAGAGAGAGAGAGTAATATTTAAGACTGTATTCCTTCTCAATGGGTGCATGTTTGTCCCAATTAGAATTCAGCAGTTCATCCTTTCATGCAATCTTTGTCAGAAGATTTTCTGCTCTTCTAATTAAAACAAATGAAGGCCGAAGGATTCAATGGTTTCGTGTCTGCCCTTGAATTAAAACTATTTGCCTAATGTTTACGCATAATTAATAACTAACCTGTTTCATCCTTAGCCAATATTAAACAGAAGCCACGCCATTCACAAATATGCATGACAGATTCACAGTTACATAAATGTGTGATTCATTCCAATCGGCAAACTTTTGTATCTTCCATAATCGTCTTCAGGGTATTTCATACTCACCGTTTCTGCTTACAAACCTCACTCTAATTACGGGTTGTGGTACATAGCTTTTTTTTTTCTTACAGACATTCTAATTTATTTTTTATTTTCCTTGTTTCGTATCATTTCATTTAAAAAATGTTGGTTCTTTATGACTAGAACTGTGTTAAGGATAACTGTATATTTCATTGTCCACTGTTTTACTGACAAATCACATCACTTTCTTGAACTATCTAAGAATCATCAGAAGGAACCGACATTTTGATTACTGTTCTCAGTTGAGAGAAATTATTAAATGTTTAATATTTTTGTTCTAATATATTTGTTTATTTATTAGTTTAGAATTATATATGGCTATTCTGATGTTCTCCTCAACACATCGACTAGTTTTGTCTCTCTCAGAACTTCTCTTTGGACTCAGCAGATGGATTTCATCATCCATATAGTAAGGATAGTTTTGTCTACAAAGAAATGATAGAAAGTGAGCAAACATTCATTCCCTGCTGCTGTCACTAAGATCCAGACGTTATGCTGGTTTTCCCCGCACAAAGTCATCTTCTCACATTCGTGAGAAACGTTGTAACTACTTTACTTTGTTTGATTTGCATTGTTCTCTTTTTCACTATATGTTACTTGAAGAATGTAATGGTTTATTACATGGATTTTATGAATCTAATTTTCGTTGGTCCTGTTACACAAATATTTTAGGACCTGGGACAAATCTCCATATATTCATAGAAATGGCTTCAAATACGACCTGATATTTCTACCAGACAGCTCTGTTCAAGGAGATGTTCTAAAGAAGGATTCCTCTTATCTGGGTTCTATGAGTCTGCTTGTCTGCTTGCATCTCCCACGGAGTACTGAATACATCACAAGCGATTTACCTTCCATATTCAGTATGAATAAATTTAGACGGGAAAAAACCTCATGATTGGGTTGTATTAAAACTGGTTTTCAGACTGGGTGAATTTTATGTATGTGTGGTTTGGAGGCTTCCATGACAAAGGTTGCGCTTCGGAACTTTTGTTCCACCATCTTGGTCCTGTCACGTTGTCTTAAAATTCTACTGACGAAATTGTTCAGGTTATTCAAGGTCAAAGTCTAAGGAAGAATAAAAGAAAGAATATAAATATTATTCTCCCTAAGTTCCCCCCCCTTCTCTCTCTCTCTCTCTCTCTCTCTCTCTCTCTCTCTCTCTCTCTCACAAGCACACCTGTTCCACCTGCATTCCTCTGGCTGAGGCTCTCTTGGCTAATATGTGAGGGGCATTGGGACACAGCCGAAAAAATCGAGGTCTCTCTTCTGTGGCCCTCAGGTTAAACATTGTGAGAGGAGGCGAATATGTCCTTGTTGCCGAAAGCTTTATGTGGCTTTATTGGAGTTTTACTCCAGTAACGGACTATGTTGCGGTTTAATACTCAAATGTTTATACAGTGTAACCACTCCAGATATCGACCAGTTATCTCAGCAAGCGACAATACTTATTAAAAATGTTTACATTAACCTAACCTTTTCCTTAGTTTCGCAAGCCCTGCAGGCGACACCATTATTGCATAAAAATAAAATAAGACGATTATCAGGGAACCTATTTGAGCAAAGGAATAAAGGCCCAGTTATGCAATAAAAACAAACTGTGAAAATATCAGGTTATGAAACAAAACTAGCAATTCGTTAACCATCATCAGCACGAAATTAAAGTACAGAATAACAGCTAACAACCCTAACTTGCTACGCAAGACCTTATTTCTTGCAACGCCACCACATATCACTGTCTGCAAAATGAATTAGTCACACACCGGGTGCCAAGAGCAGAACAAGCTGTGCCGGGCTGACACCACCTGAGCAGATCTGCAATGCTTGAATTTGTCCTCTATGAGCCCCGTATTGGCCCTTTGTTCTCAACACACCAATATAAATCCGACATTACAAGCCTTGTAACAAACTGAGGATCAAAAGACCTAGGGACTATATGTGATGATTTAATGATGATTTTATACACATTGGATGGTTTAGTGCAGAGAGGTGAAACTCTAAGACAAAATACACCAATTTTCAGGGTTTAAATGAACATCAAAAATTATAGAAATTTACGAGCAAAATATGACAGTTAAACAATCCTCCCAGGGAGAATTCCAGCAATCTGTAAACACAAAACGAGATGAGAGGACTCAATCCAGAGAAAGGCGACGACGTTCATTAGGCGAGAAAAGGAGAACAGAAACACCTTTGTGAACTGAATTTGATTTTTGAAATTTAGGCTATTAAGCCCAGCACTGGGGCACTTTCAGCCTTTAGCGATCAAGACTGTAAAAGAGGGAGTTGGAGTGGTTGGAGAGCAAGACAGAGAGGTCCAGAAAATAAAGGAGATGAAGTCAAAGGATCTAAAGGTGGAAATGGGGAAAACCCCTCAGTTGCTCTAAGAATTAATAGTTTGAGATGTTGGACAGCAAGACTGAAGAAAGGAAGGAATGGAGCTAAGTAAAGGCAAAAAATGGGAGCAGCTGGGAGTTGAAGGGACGTTGCAAACACCCTTCTTTAACGCCTACAGTGCACCACGGGGGGTGCACTGACTGCACTAGATCCGTAGCTGCTACACCTTGGTGAAAGAAAAATACTGAAGTCTTGTGGGAATAAACTACATAGTCACGATATGTAACAGGTTTCATTATGGGGAGAAAAAGATACAGAAATCTCGCGAGATTAATCTTGCTATTGCTGGAAAGTTACTAGTTTCACTAGCACGTGGTCCTCACTAACAGCGAATGAAGAGACGCCGTCTATTCGCTACCTTGACTGAGGCTGCTGACCCGCTTTTGTTTAATTTCAGTGCCACACTCACCTCAGTTCAAAATCAGAAAATATTTGTGTTAAATGGCTGCCCAAAGACCATTTGACAAAAAACTTGCCACATTACGTTAAAACCGTCTCACGGATTCTGAATATTACTTATAGTTTATATATATATATATATATATATATATATATATATATATATATAATATATATATATATATATATATATATATACAGTATATATATATATATATATATATATATATATATATATATATATATATATATATATGTGTGTGTGTGTGTGTGTGTGTCAGTATATGTGTATGCATATATAGTTTAAATATATATATATATATATATATATATATATATATATATATATATATATATATATATACTGAGAAGATTAAAGCCATGTCTATATTAATTACGTTGCGAATATCCTCTATTTTTCAGCTGGATTCCCTGGCGTTCATTAATTCCTGCCAAAAGGAAAATCTTAAACTCCAGAAATAGGAGCGAGTTCATTCCTTTTCTTTGTAACTGAGACGGGACTGTTTCATCTGTCGTTTAGACTTCATTTTTTTCTTTTTATTTCTCTCTTTTAAGTAATGGGATCAGAGTTTAAAATGGGTTGATTTCCATTACAACTTGCAGAGGAAAAAATAGTGGTAACCTCAGACGCAGTCTCTGATTAGACTGTAGGCCAGGTTTGCGAACCTTGTTTAACGTCTCTCTCTCTCTCTCTCTCTCTCTCTCTCTCTCTCTCTCTCTCTCTCTCTCTCTCTCTCTCTCTCATACACAGGCATTCACTTTACGATCTGAAGGTAAGATACTGTAAGTATACATGTAATTTTTATCGTTCATCAGTGTATAATCAAATGTTGAATAATTCTAAATGTAGATAAAGCAGATTAAGTTTATCATTTCGAATTCCATACATTAGATTACGGATTAGACATGAAAAATAAGTCATATTAATCCAATTTACGGATAAATAAGTGACCCTAACATATAACACCTGAAGTTAGTCAGAAAAAAATGCATAATATAAAAGTGATTACTTTAGCTAAAATTAAATAGCAGTCCATAAAATTGCAGATGGTCACTTTTATGACTAAAATCTACATCCCCACAGTAAAGCAGACAGTTGAGACGTCATGGCTGAGAAACGATTAAGATTTTAGTTCTCATATTATCTCCTGGAGGAAATGGCTTTTGTTTTACCAGCAGTCTGAAAGAAACTGTGAGAGTATCTGTTAGGCTCAGATATAGCAAGAAGGAAAAAAGAGTTATTCAAGTAGTGTGTGTAGGAAATGAATGTAGCAGGAAAGAAACTGTGATTGTGAATGAAGAAGAGAGAAGGTTTAATGCTGTCTGAAGAAGTGAGTAACATAACTGAAGATAAAAGAGAGAGTGATTGTTCTGGATGCTCTGAATGTAAAGGTAACTGACAGAGGAAGTAGCATACTTAGTAGATACAGAGTATTTGGTATAAATAAAAATGAAGAGAGTCTTGTCAAAGAAAAAAAAAATCTGAAAACGTCTGATGAGAGGAACACATGATATCGAAAGGAGACCAGTGTATGTACTTGGGGTAGATAAGGGAAATAAAGATTTTGATATATTATTTGGTGATGCGAGTCAGACGGAAAAGCAAGTTGTTGGTTGCAAAGGAAAGAAGGTGTGACTGGAATGTCTGTCAGACAACTGCCTAGCTGGAGTAAAGGTTGAAATTGAAGGCAGTTGGGGAAAACGTTTCAGAAAAGGTTACGCATGTAATTAAAAGAAATGATTTTGATTGAAATGAAAGAATAAAAAAGAAAATAGGTGAAAACAGGTCAAAGTTTGATTAAAGATAATCTAGGACTAGAAATGTACGGATAATGAAAAAAAAAATCAATGATAGGGTGATTTTAGACATTTTGGAAGGAGAAATAAAAAAAGTAAATAGTGGAAAAAATAGAAATTGAGAGGAAATGTACTGTTATTATGCAAACAAGTAAATGATTATGAAAATATGGATTTATGACGAACGCAGAATTATCAATATTCTGAAAAAAATAAAATGAATATGGAAACTATATTTTCTCTCATAAATTTGGAAGCAAACTATATTATCTGGAAAAATTTCTTTTTCTTACATGCTGTAGATTTCATGTTAAGAGATTCATTTCTACAAAGTTGTTAATTTATTAATCATCAAAAACAAGGAAGGTAAAATGTCAGGTATTATTTTATAAGTTGCCAATACACGATATGAAATTGTAACCTACATTTTTGAAAAGAGCTCTTCATTCTCGTTATTTTGAACCCCATAACACTACTCGCAAATGACAAATATCTTAGATAATGAATTTTATATAAAAAAAAACTCGATTTTACGCCTCGCTAAAATTGTCTGAATTCTCTTGACTTCTTCCCCTTTCCACCAGCCGTTAGCTCAAAATATCATGCACATTCGCTTAGAGCGTTTGAAAAGCATTAATTTGAATACTCTGAAATAAATATTGACATATAAAAGGAATTTAATTAAAATATGCCCTTTTTATCTGAAAATTCCCAGTAGTGACAGTCGACTTCCGGAGCTCCGTTTCGTGAGTGTACTTGCCGGCTGAGTTCCGCCTACGCATGCACCTTGTCCAATGAGTTCGATTGTTTCCAGTCGGCGCGTTTTTTTAGAGTCCGCCCATGCATCTGAATTTCCCCAGTGAATTTGAATTGGGTCCGGTGACCGTTAATTACTTTTTTAACCAATTATGCTGCATTTTCAAAAAAAAAAAAAAAAAAACACGTTATACTGCACCTGCTTCTATTTGAATTTGAATATGAGCGTCATTACTACAATGGCTAATGTTCAATCAACGTGTGCAGGATGTCCATTTGATCCTTGGAGATTTATAAAGAACTTTCATAGTGATGATGAAAACTTTTGGAATATCTTAAAAGCCGCGGAGTTCTCCCAACCACCACCCACTGGTCAAGAGAATTTACCAGACTCCGATACGGAACCTTCCTATTCGTCTGACGGTAATTATGGTAAGATTGCTTATTAACACACACACACACACACACACATATATATATATATATATATATATATATATATATATATATATATATATATATATATATATATTACAGGGAATATATAATTACAGGAAACATTTGATCCCCAAAGACTAGTACTAGACACGGCGAAACATATTTAACCTCCTGGAGCTAGTACTAAACACAGACAAACACATTTGACCCACAGGGGTGAGTACTAACTAAACAAGGTGAAAAAGTTAAGTATGCCTTAGTTTAACCAGACCACTGAGCTGATTAACAGCTCTCCTAGGACTGGCCCGAAGGATTATATTTATTTTACGTAGCTAAGAACGAACTGGTTACCTACCAACGGGACCTAATAAACTTGTCAAAATTTTACAGTGGCTTTTCCTTGATGTCCCTGTTGTTATTATTATTATTATTATTATTATTATTATTATTATTATTATTATTATTATTATTATTATTATATAAAGAGAGAGAGAGAGAGAGAGAGAGAGAGAGAGAGAGAGAGAGAGAGAGAGAGAGAGAGATTATAGTAATTATGAGGTGAGTAAACAAAAACGCTTCGCAAAGGAGAATACTATTATTGTTAAGAAAAGACAGTTTAACCAGACCACTGAGTTGACTATCAGCTCTCATAGGGCTGGCCTCAAAGACGAATAACAACTCTTTAGAATTAAGATGACCAATATACAGTACCTATAACACTGAGTAACCGTTGTCGAGAAAACACAAAGAGCGTCATATACAGCAATGACGTTATTAAATTCCCCATCACAACCCTACTGAATCCCCAAATATGAGAAGTATGGAGACATAGCCCTGAATGACTCGTCGGCGAGAGCGCATAATGTAACGTTTTCTATCGTGATGTTTATGGGATGTTGGATACCTAAGTGCCCGGGAGAATGGAGTATGAAAAGTGATGTTTGAAATCGGCAGCCAAAGGCTCTGGGAGAAAAGACCCCTGGGGAAATCTTCGTGAGCGTTTAGATATCTGGTCGTTTTGCGACCGAGCAGCCACAATGACATCGCCAGCCTCCCTGCGTGTTTGTTCCAGCTATAGCACTTTGTCGTGGGACAATTGGGTTTGGTTTCTGCAGAAGACCGGAGGTTTGGCTCTCCTAAAGGTATAGTAGTTATTGGCGTAGTTTTGTGAATATCTTGCGTAACTTGAGGATGATAAGCGTTTATTTATCTGCTAAAAATATGGCTGAAAATTTTTTTCTGTTTAGAACGACAAGGAAGTTAAAAATGAGGTAACACAATCTTTGTTGCTGTTCTCCTACTTCACCACGATTTTTACTTGTGTGATCCTTTTCCTTCCATTCTTTCCCTCTATATTTACATTCTTCGTAATTACTCCAGTTTCTTGAAACGTCGCCATTATTCTGTCTGGTTAGATTTCTCTTCTTTTTTTTTTTAAGGCGCGATTGATGGGAACTTACTTTTCCTGTGTAGCACAATTCATATGAAAACAAATAAGAAGGACCAATGAAAAGAAAAACAACGAAGGACATATTCAACCTCAAAACGTTAAGAACAGTGTTAGGAAATACGGCGAGGACACACGCCCTACTGGTCATTTTTAAGTATTAAATATTTCGGAAGTGAGAGGAAGTGTTGAAGAAATGTTTCCTTTAGTGTCCTTTCTGAATAAGGTGGAATTCTGATGAAGGTCATTAATCTTTTAATATTATAATTTATTTATTCTTCCCAAATCGGTATTCGGCACATATGTCAGTACCTGAGAGAACAGGTTCTTATTCCTCTAACCTTCTGGCGACAAGAAACACCCAGTATTGTTCTTACTTACACCAAGATTATCGAAAACCCGACAGGTAAGAGGGACATTTGTTTTTGGGTCTGCTGGCAATTTATCACCTACGTTTGCTCAGATCTATTGGAGTCAGAATATTTTGTCAACATCTCACTATTACGTCAATTATCCTTATAATCCCTTAAAACAGTGTTATTTTTCTTGGAAAATCAAAGCTTATGGGTACCCGCTAGACAATTCTCCCTTCGAAATTAGTCCCCGGTCTTCATTCGATTTCGAGTTTAGTTGTCTGAAATTGTGACAGCAGGATGAAATAGGTAAGTATTTGGTCGCATATTTTAGACGGGGAGCTAGTTCAATTTATTCAAGTGAAAAGAGAAATAAATATAAATGCTTTTAAACTACTGGCTCAACAGCCCCTTTGAAAGAAATGAGCTTCTGCAGAACTTCAGCCTGATAGTACTTTCCTTGGGAACTATTTTAGATGGTCGAAGTTTCACGGTTATTCATGTTTTGTTAGGAATGGGAAAAACTGAATTTTTTATCAGTCAGGTGCTTGGTAACACAGCACCTATAATGACTGAAGCTTATGCCTGCCATAGACCTAATCAGAAGGGTTTCAGGGGTGGGGGTAACAAGTTAATTCAAGGTAAAAGGAATGAATAAAAAAGTTTTCAAACTAATGATTGGGTACTGTAGTGTTGAAAAACACAAATGACAGAAATTTTCAATCGGTAGTTTTGTGGGGCAGAAAAGCTCAAAGTGCAACCCCCCCGTCTATGGCCGATATATTCATTCGCACTGGCTCCATGCGGAAATTACAAGAACTACCGAACTAAAAAAAAAGTGATGGAAGCTTTGTGAGTGTGGGTATTTTGTAGGACTTTAGATGGGAAGAATAACTTGCATGTTACAGTGGGTATAGTCTACCAGAACATCATAGAAAGTATTGCGGAGAGCACAGAGTAACAACGAAAATAACAACAATGAAACCGGACTTCATCAACCAAGGCGACGATTTGATGGACCATTTAATACCACACCCGCATTTCATGTCAACCTTACATCGCCAAATTTGACTTTGACGTAGATACATCAGAGAAGCAGGACGATTTGTATACATTCATAGAAGCAAATATTTAGATATAAAATATGGCTCGTTACATCAATTTATAACCATATACCAATGTTCAGTGGATTTTTCTCATACTTTGTCGAAGATCCTTTACCCATGACGGTTGTAGCATACTTAGATCAATTTCATAACCACCAACGTGAAATGATGTCCTCGCAACAGTGAATAGATCACTGGAAATTGTTGCAGTGCTTCCTTACCCAAATTTTACGCTCTCTTTGTAAGTAAATGCGGCAGTTTACATTTCGTGCATTTGTAATTTTGAATGTATTAAAATGCTCTAAAATTGAAAAACAATATTAGGCATTTTGATTTTATTCAATTTGTATTCCATTTTAAATATTAAACATAAATAATTTTGTTTTCTTTTATTTTATAATAAATTTAGTAACATGCCGCAACAGTACTCTTTATGTTGTTTGATATTTAAAGAGGAGTAAAAACAGAATAAGATAAAAATGCCTAATTGTTTTCTCAATTTTAAACATTATATAATAAATTCTTAAAGATCATGTAATATATTACTGCTAAAATTCAATGCTTGAAATAAAATAAGAGCCACAGCAAAGTAACATAACGAAAAGGAACAATGACTGGAAGGTCTGAACAGATTTTGAGTGTTGTGTAACATTTTCATTGTTCCATTCACATTACTTTGACATTGCATGCCGTCCATTTGTACCGATTTTTGTACATTTTATGATCATTTATCCAAATCTCTTAGGTGGAAGGTAGGAACATATGGG
>NC_089785.1:4215506-4273006 GCF_040412425.1 Macrobrachium rosenbergii | reverse complement strand
ATTACAGAAATATTGGATAGTTAAATTCAATAAACACGATACTGTGCGCTGTAAGGTTACAAAAAGATTGATTTTTTATAAGAATATCATTTGGAGACAAACAAGCAACATGGTCCTAAATATGAAATACAAAAGCCTCTCTTTTAAAATTTTCTGCTTTACAACTAAGTGACTCAGTGACTTACATTTTGATAATGACTTTCCGGGAGGATTAGCATTTGATTGGCGCTTGATTAGGCAATCAAGGCCGTTCGACGCTTCTTTAATCATTGAAGACAGAAAAAAGGCCACCGATTATTTGGCTCTGAATCAAATCACGGAAAATTCTATAAGCACATTCGAAATGAGTTCACATAATTCAATATTATCTCGTTAACTGTTTTCAGTCAAGGGGATAAAATTTTTTCTAATTATCAGGATGGGAATCATATGGTAGTATGAACGTGTTGGCTATTAATATTTACTTAAATACACACACATACACACGCAAAAATACACACACACCTTTTATATGTACAGTATGTATGTATATATATATATATATATATATATATATATATATATATATATATATATATATATATATATATATCTATAGATATTATACAGTGGGAGAGAGAGAGAAATTTTAAAGCACCAAATAAAGCTTATTTCATAAATTAACTCAAAACTCAAGACCAGGCTCGGCAACAGGTTACAGTGTACAAAAACAAGATTTCTAATTATTTCTGTTGTCATCAAGGAAAACTAATCATTATTCAGGAAGCGAGTTGGCTAAAAGCAAACATCTAATTACCGAGCATTGGCAGACAATCAGCTGTTTGCATATATTCTCACACTTTGAACTTCCTAATTCTACCATCGTAATTATACTGCTATTGTCTTCGCTAAACCAAACCAGTGAAAAGGAACGTGAAGAAATTGTCATTATTCAGAAGGCAATAGTCAAATCTTTTTAACGAGATAAAGTTTCTGCGCCTTTCACTCGCAAAGATTGAGTGGGTCTTCGTTAATGGGCTTTGCTTTTGATGGAGTTATGGTGTAATATCATATTTCTCATAATTTCAAAATATTTTGTTATGTTATCAAGTTTTTATGGTGTCCAGAATCCCTGTACATTTATAACGATTTCACTTCTATATCTATCTATTTATCGATATAAAATATGCATACACATATCCATACACAAGCTGTGGACCTATATAGTACGTCACTATATTCTCATCCATTCAGAGGGAACATAAATATCATCCCGCGAGAGACAATTCATAATGATCTCTCTGAGCTCTGTTGCCTCCAATGTTTTATTGACCAACTTTTCCTTTTCACGTCATGGAGAGCAATTACCTGAAGCCTTTCATGTCAAAACATGGCCTCTTCGAATCCATCGTCTCTTCTTCCTATTTTTCAGCTGGACCTTGCAAAAGTCAAAACAAATTTTAGTCAAAGTGGAGTGTCTTTTGCACGACTAAATGAAATTAACCTGCTCAGCACAATACGTGACTCAACTTGTAGTTACAAAAATAAATGGATGGCCGTTTCTTAGACAGAACGCTAAGGCTAAGTTTCAATGCTTTGAAAAATAATGAATATTTTCATGAAATCCTATTTGTGATATCAAAACAAGGTGTAATTATTATTTTACATACATAAACAATGAGGAAGCACTTTCTTAATATTAAATATTAACTATTCATTATTTTCTATATGCATAATTGAAGAATAATGGTCGTGTCATGGGCTTTCACAAGTAAATATATATATATATATATATATATATATATATATATATATATATATATATATATATATATATATATATATATATATATATATATATATAAATATATATATATGTTTTAGTGTATATATATATATATAATTTTCCAAAGCCATATTTATTTTTTCAGTGTTTGAAAAGGCTACATCGCCATCATTTTTATAAATAAATAAATTGTGTGGGGGGATTTTCAAACTTGAAATAGTTTCAACTGCTCAATTCTGAATAACTTGAGATAGCTTTCCTGTTTCTCATGCCGGACAAAAATCTCGTCTTTTAACAAACATGATAACGTCATGAAAATGCAAAATGCTGAGACTGAAATTATTTTTATTGTTTCGAGAAAAAGCCCTTCGGACCACCTATTAAATTAAAAATGAATGGCCAGGCGGCCTTCCAAAAGCGATCTTTGCCGTTATTGTCCTCTTTTTGGACGCCTATTTTGTATATTCATTTGCGATTAGAAATCATAGTCAAGACTATTGATAAAAAATTGGAAAATGAATTTCCCTAGACCAAAGAAAATGCGCATTTTTTGCATTTCATAAAGATTCTTTAAATACATAAGGAGAAAGTTACATCAAATATGTTTGTCAACACTAACCATAATACCGAAAGAAAGCCAGTCACACACAGTAAAACAATAACCAACAAAAACATTCTAAAAGGGAAAGCAGCAATACTCAAAGAAAAGGGCGTTAACAGGAAATGCTTAATGAATAACAAGAAAAACAACCTAATAATAAGAGTGAATAACTTTCAAAAATGTATTTGCTGCATTAAAAAAAATCATGCATTCACACTCACCAACACCGAGACAGTGCACAGCATCTGAAAATGGAAAAAAGAATTAAGAGTATTATGAATAATGTAAAACACCACAGGAGGGGATTTGTGTGTCTCAACAAGGCGGGAGTCATCTGAAAATTTGCCTCCGGTCTGCAATTGACGGGTCATTTTTCTAGAATATTAATGTCAACAAAATCTTCGTTCAACATCTGAATTACATCAACTTTTTCTTTCATGATTTTCATACGGAAATCTAATTCTGAATGTTGAAATGGACTCTGCTTAAAGTAGAGACCAACTGCCACTAGAGCACCCCGGGAGTATACAGAGAGAGATTGTTCACTAAGAGCGACTCTCAGCCTCACGCCGAGGAATAACAGGTCAGAGGCACTTTGAGTCTTGCAGGAGTTAAGAGCATCAGCGTTGGGTGCAGTGAACCTAATTTATTCTCACCAGACAGTGATCTATTTGCATTGGCTCTAAGGAGGTACACTACATGATATTCACGACCACTGGCAACAGAATGAAGCACGTTGTATTCATTACAAGAGAAAGATCCAGAAAGACAAAGACATTGGTCAAATACTTTGACTAAAAATTACTATTATTTATGAGGCGTCTCTTCATTTATATGGAACTTATTGCTGAAAAGAAGGGCTGTTAATTTCGGTGAATGATGCATCTTGGACAATGATGCAAATGAGATGAAATCCAGGGCTACCAGAAGTAACCCTCTTGAGCTGAATGGACAGAATGAAGGTGGATACCTGACTGCTGGAAAGGGATTTGGTTTATTCATTTAGATAAAAACGAAGGAATGCTACTTTTGATGGTAAATACAAGAAAAATTGACACTGAGGATTATTGATACATTCAAAGAGCTTAGGGAATGTCAAAAGTAGTGATCAATGAAGATATGGTTATGGCAAAGTTTTTATTTTGCTTCTGATTATAATAAAAGTTGGAAAATTTTCAGACCTCGGCTTTCACGAAGGGGATCTTCGTGTCATCTTAGTATGGTATTGTTGTCTTTTCTGTGATTTTAGTTTTCTGTAAAAGAAAACTATTGTGCCGGCTTTGTTTGACCGTCCGCACTTTTCCCTATCCGTACTTTTTTCTGTCCGCCCTCAGATCTTAAAAACTACTGAGGCTAGAGGGCTGCAAATTGGTATGTTGGTCATCCACCCTCCAGTCATCAAAACACCATATTTTATTTAAGGTTATAGTTAGCCATACTTGTACTTCTGGCAACACTATAGAATAGGCCACCACGAGGCCGCTGTTAAAAATTGATGGGCCGCGGCTCATACAGCATTATGCGGAGACCACCGAAAGATAGAGCTGTTTTTGGTGGCCTTGATTATACGCTGAAGTGGCTGTACTGAAAACTCTATTGCGCCGAAGAAACTTCGGCGCATTTGTTACTTTTGTTTTTATTTATTGCCTTAACAATCACTTCTTTTTAGCCTGGGTATCATTCCATTCAACAAAGAGAAATGAGCGACCCCAGATCGATTCCACCAGGAGTGGGGGAAGAATAGACATGGGCCCCGGTCCCGAAAATATATTGTTCCTTTGATGATCCAGGCACTGAATTCATGAATATATCTAAATCTATAATTTCATAACTTCAGATTCCAGTTGGTTAATTTTGTTATCTTCAAGTTGAGAATAACAACTATCATTCGCATTAAGCGAAAAAACCCCAGAGGATACAGTAAAATCTAAACATGATTAAACATTACTTATCATTCTTACGGATTATTTAATACAAGTCGAAAATTCAAACTGCTACGAGATTGGTTTTACCGTCAAAAAGGACCAGTTCCCTAACCCATAATTACCATACAACTATCAGCCTTTGTGGCATCTACCAACGCTCACACTACTTGGTTATTGTCGAGTTAGTGTTGAAAGGAAAGACGTCAGGAAAACATTAAAATATTGGGGCAAACATTCTCCCTCCTTGACAGATAATTATTTTACTTCCCTGAAAAAATATTATTTATGGGGGTTCTTAAATATGCAATGGTTACCATTTCCTACAAACGAAGTAAATCAAATTGATTCTCTGTAAATGTCAAAAATGCAATGCCATCACATCCCTAAAGAATATTTAATTTTACTTACATTATCCTTATAATAAAAATGCGTAGGTTCTCCTTTAACAAAATGCAATAGAAAATCATGTCCTGGTTCCTCAGAACCTTGTTAGCCGCTGCCTCCTAAATGATGTAGGGCTTTGCATCTACACCTGAATTTCTCCGGTGCTTTTCAGATTGTATAAAGGAATAATCATTTATGTTCTTTCTGACTAAAATGGAACTCTGTGTCACTGACTGATATCAAGGGCAAAATATTTCAGATCAAACGGTGGGGAAATCATATTCAGATCAGAGCGTACCAGTAGAAATCTTTTGCTTTCCTGACTGGAAGCTGAAATAAATCAAGCTAAATATTTCATTTTTTTATCTTATGTCGCTGTCATCAGTATTCCAGCTTTAACAATATTATTACTATCGTTATTACAAAAGGAAGAAAATTTTTTAATCTTCTTCACAAGCCTTTAGAAAATTAAATGAGCAGCTGAAGTGAAGGAGAAGTACTGAACATAAAAGGGATGAAACTTTGCTTCCACTGAATTTCTTGCCTCATCTACTCCCATAGTGTGAGCACCTTTGCACTTAAGAATGACGTCATAAGTGGAGGAGGAAATACGGGAGGCTCTGCTTCCTTCCTCTACATTATTTACTCTTTTTTTGGTTTGTCTCCTCTCTCACTCACTCTAATCCCATTCATTTACCCATTTACGATCTCTCCTGGCATGCAGTTGCATTGTAATTCAAATCATTTCCTATTTCCCCGTTAAACATTTTTTTAACTACATCCTGCTTTTATTCTCTATTCCTACTGCAAGTACTCCCTGCTGACTCCGGGACCCCATCAGGGATTTTTGTCCACTAATATACAGTACTACATCCAATTCAGCCACTTATTCCTTTGCCTACTTATGCTAAATCCTTTCCACATACACTCTTCTCATTTGCTTGATATTACAAAGCAAAACTTTAACTAATTATTTGTCTGATTTAAAGTTATGACAAATTACTAAATTTAACCCTTGACTAACTAGGGTAAATTTTTATGATAATCGAAAAAAAAATTTTCGCTACTAAAGTAGAGCCAGTTGTTTTATCCAAATGTAAAGCACAACCACGGGCAGCTGAATCTGATACTTCTTGAAGATATCACTACTACTATTCGTTTCCTTATTAATACTGAAATGATTGAAATATCAGAGAAAATAAATGAAGTTAGATACCATATGCCACCTCCCAAAAGCGGAATGAACATGTGAAGAGAGAGAGAGAGAGAGAGAGAGAGAGAGAGAGAGAGAGAGAGAGAGAGAGAGAGAGAGAGAGAGAATGAAGAGAGAGAGGGAAAATCTGAAAGAATAAGACACGAATAACTTTGCCCCCGTCTTCATTTTTATTCTGCCAGTCCTTTTGTCTGCAAGACAACTTCTTCTCAAAAAGCCTTATTTGCCTTTGGTAAACCTTTAATCAGGTATCTTGCCACTTCTTCTTTAACTTCTGCTTTTACGAGCCTTCACCAGCAACAATTTCATGCCAATCTCCCGACCGCAACTCTGAATTCTGTAAAGTCCTGGTTCCACTTCGGTATTTTTACCCCACTCAAAAATTCACCCACATCTTATATCGATACTAGTCTCATTTATTTCTCTTCAAACTCACTTTACTTAATTACATTAATTACTTAATTACTATTTTCCCGATTTCACTGAACTACTAACAAAATAAACACGAATATTCATAAGGGATAATATATATATATATATATATATATATATATATATATATATATATATATATGTATGTATATATACATATATATATAATATTTATATGAGTCAGAAATATATATATATATATATATATATATATATATATATATATATATATATATATATATATATATATATATATATATATATATATATATATATATATATATATTATCCTCATGAATATTCGTGTTTATTTTGTCAGTAGTTCAGTGAAAAAAAATAGTTTTTTTATAATCCGCGCCATATCTTACTGTCACTATTAATTCAACTATTTTTATGCTTGTTTTCGCAGTCCACTTAATACTTACAAATATTTTCCGAGTAATTTTTATCACTGAAAAAAATATATTTTAATTATATATCCCATCAAAGTCAGGTAACTCAGGTAGAGACAACATCAGCAGAGGTTCATTTATTTATTTATTTATAGATTTATATATAAATGTAAACAGATTTATATTATATTAAATTTTAAATATATATATATATATATATATATATATATATATATATATATATATATATATATATATATATATATATATATATATATATATATATATATAAATCATCTCAGAATTGGAAAACAGACGAACGCACTCTGCGCAGCAACTGACGATATATCCAGTCAGGAAGTTCCCAAACTCAGTTAACAAAAGAAGTTGAAAAGATATATCAAGCAATAATTTCATACTGAAGTTTATCTTCGAGTGAATATCAAAAATAAATTTCATATTTAGTCTATTATAACCCTAGAGACCATGACACCTATTTTGATGTGTAATCGAAGCACAGACACTGTAGAATATAATGTCTAAATAGAGCACACAAGGTAACTGAACTTTGCGAAGATTTCCCCACAGAATGCATCATATAAAACAAAAGTGTATAAGCGGTTATTCTTTATAAAAAAACACTTGACGTCCTTATAAGTAAAATAATTTCACACAGCCTATGATCAATGCCACTTGTGAGCAAACTTTAAACTGGCCATATACTATTAAAGTCTAATACACAGAAATGACTAAAGTGAAGAAGACTAATTAAAAATATCCTGTAGACTAACACTATAACCTTTGATAGCAACCGAAACCTTAACCTTACATTCTATTACAGAAAACCAAATCTAAAAGTTTGTCTCCTCGTCATGAAAAGTCACCTCGCACAAAATAACTCGCCCCTTACAACGGGCTCATCACTTGGCTAGTTTTGCTTGTCCTCTCTCTACTCGCGCTGCAGAGCGGAAAAGTACAAGGGACCAACTCCAACTACTCTGTAAGAATCAACATCACCCAAGATAATTCAAACCCCTTAAGACAACTGTTTGTATGAAATACTCAAATCTTTTGCAAGAGCTGAAAACAGATAAACTATATATTGAAGAAGCCTTAATCATTTTACATAACGCACTAAATGTTAATAAAAAAATGATAACTTCACAAATATTGTAAAACTACGTGTACATCGAGACAACTGAAAATCACTTCGATTCTCAAAGGTGCAAACTCAAGATTAGCCAAAAAATCTAGAAGATCCTTCGGCACCAGCACTATCACCATTAATTGATAATACGGTACACGGACGGGATGCCGAATGCATTTTTGTCGAAGGACTAGATGCAGAAGCCAGGAAGCCGAACGGACAGAATGCCGAACAGACAATGCCGAACAGACACAATGCCGAACAGACATCAAGTCAAACGGACAAAATGCCGAATATTGCTAAGACTACGAAAGATAAATATAAGCAAAAATAATGATGGTTCAGATTTTTTTCTTCAATGAAGTTTGACTTTTCAGTAATTCGATCATTACTATTTAACTGCTAGTTTAATTAACAGTTACCTAGTTTACTAATACTGCTTTGTATTTGCATTTTTTTTTTATATTCAAATTTGACTATGGAATTTATTTTTGCGAGTTCAACCATGGAATTCACCAAGACAGGACGTGGTGGCCGAAAATTGCTTCATAATGGATATTCATACGTTGTCGATAAAACTGTTAAAGAAACTACTTACTGGAGATGTGAGCGACGAAAAGTGTGCAATGGTAGAATTAGAACGACCAGTGATACCGAACATGGACAAGCTTCAGATCATTCACATCCTCCCGGCGGTGCTCATAATACCATTTTAAAAGCTTTGGATAAACTGAAGACTACAGCAGAACAAACAGCAGAAGTAACAAGCCGTGTAATAAATAATGTCTTGGAAGAACTGCCGCTCAGCATTGCTGGTTCTATGCCTAAAAGAGAAACACTTACAAGAATGGTAAGGCGAGCAAGAAAGAATGAAGAAAGTGAAGACTTGGACATGACAATCCGTGGCGAGAATTTTCGTCTTTATGAAACCACCTCTGTTACAATTTTATCGACAGAAAATAACTTGAAATTATTATCTTAAAAACAAGCATGGTTTGCCGATGGCACATTTGACTCCGCTCCTTTAAGCAAACAGCTTTATACCATACATGCCATTGTTTTAAAAAGTAAAACCTTGCCATTGGTGTATTGTATTGCCAGTAACAAAGAAGAAAAAACATATGACGAAATTTTTGGATTTTTAAAAAGCAGAGTGTTCAGGAGCCTGATTCAATAACTGTTGATTTCGAAAGAGCAACAATAAATAGCATTAAAAAGAACTTTCCTAATACATCTATATCAGGTTGTTTCTTTCATTTCGGCCAACGTTTATGGCGGAATATCCAGTCTTGTGGTCTACAGCAGTGGTATGTTGAAACCAGTAATGCTTTTTTCATCAAGCAGTTACAAGCACTTGCTTTCGTCCCACCTGTAGATGTACATGATTTATTTGACGAATTGGTGAATTCCTTAGATGCTGAAACTGATGAATTACTAAGTGATTTTTTGGCTTACTTCGAAAGTACGTGGTTAGGGATAATCCAGCGAGGTCGAAGGAGGAAACCATTGTTTGATGCTGATTTGTGGTCTGTTCACACTAGAGTTAATGGTAATTTACCGAGAACAAACAATTCCCTTGAAGGCTGGCATCAGGCTTTTAAAAGAGAATTAATGTAACCCATCCAACACTCACCAAATTACTAAAGGTTATCGAAATGAACAAGCATGTAATGAAATTCTAATTGAGCAGGCTTCTGCAGGGATTGACATATCACGACCTAACAAGAAATACGATGCCATTAACGATAGAATAAAATCCATATTTTGTTCTTATGATAAGGACGAAGGATTAGCGTTTCTACGATCTCTGGCTCACAATTTTTAAATATTCTTTAGTTTCTTTTTGTATTATACTATGTCGTTTTTCAACTATTTTTACCCATCAACACATTTTCTCTTTTGCAGTATATTGTAACACATTGTAGAAAATGAAATATTTATCAAGCATTTTACTTTTAAAAACATTGTCGAAATAAAATAATTATCAAGCATTTTACTTTTATTTTGCTCCTTTTCTCTTTTATATGTGTTCCGAAATTTTCAAAACAAACAAAGAAAAAGCCTTCTTATCGATTTTCTAACGACTGAAAAAAAACTATTATTGTTTTTTTTTTCTTATAGTCAAATTTGAATAAAGAAAAAAATATTCGGCATTTTGTCCGTTCGACTTAATGTCTGTTCGGCATTGTGTCTGTTCGGCATTATGTCTGTTCGGCTTTCTGTCCGTTCGGCTTCCTGGCTTCTGCTTCTTGTCCTTCGACAAAAATACATTCGGCATCCCGTCCGTGCACGGATTTGATATAGTCCAGGAACATTAGCCAAATTTATAAGGCAAGATGGAAAAAAAATGTAGAAAGCTGAATTTTTCAGTAATGATACTCCAAGACATGGTGGATTCAAATCTGCAAAGACCCAAAAATCCTCCTTGTGCTAATTGTGTTAGAGCCCAAAATCCAAGATGGCCGCCATTTCCACTAATATTAGCGTATCTCTCATACGAATCTCACTTATGTGCAATTAATACCTGATTTATGTGTTTCTTCAATGAGAACTGAATAAGATATTTTAGGTATATAATCTTGGCCTTTTAAAAAAAAAAATGTCAGAAATATATAAAAGAGAGGTTTTAGATCACAAATCTTGTTTTCAAATATTTCAATTACCAGGACTACATACATTGGAAATTTAACAAACCTTTTACAACTGCATACATTTATGACATAGTAATCATTATTTAAGGTTACTAGCCTTCGGGGATGTACCAATATAAAAAGATGGTCTTAACTCAAGTCTCAAAGTCGCAAGATCACAGGTTAAATTGCAGAGGTACCTGTCAAAATTAGGCTGATTCCAAAACATGAATCTCCTGGTATAGTGACTTAGTGAGATTTAAGATAAGATCATTTTTACCACCACATATACATGCATTTGAATCTCATTAAACATATAACAAAAATTTAAATTCCTAAAAAGAAAAAAAATTCAAAACTTCACTTTTCTAGACAAGTACGTCAATAATGAAATTCATTATTATTGTCATCACTGTCATCTAGAGGATAAGCATTATTGCACGTTATACCAGTGCATGAGGAGCACATTTCCGAGCAGTTCAAACCAGTTTTGCGACATTTGCATTTCTTGCCACAGCCTGTCTTACATCCGCAAGATACCATGCGTAAAATATGGTCAGGAGCCACAGGTCTATCAGTGCAAATCGGAATGAGCTTGTTCTCGTATTTCCATCCCCAATCAGTAGGTTGTAGATTATTAACATTGCCTAACCACTCCTGCACTGCAAAGTAAGCACGGTATACATGAAACTTTGCAGCTGCTGAAGTTGGAGGAAGGCTCTCGAGTTCGAAGGTACAAGCAGATTTTTCATTTTCTGCATATATAGGACAAATCGAAGTCTATCAAGGTCTGGTGATGTGTCATCACCTTTATACAGTTTGAGCAAGAAGCTTTCCCCTGCGCTTGCGATCTCGTCATGTGTAGCATCAACAACATTCTTGAATGAATCAAGTGCCTGCCAGTCATACTGTTCCAGTACCTTTAAGGCCTTCTTTTTTCCTACTTTAAACAGAGCTGACACTGTATCGCACCCTGTAATTGCATGTGCGGTCAGCAAATGCTTCCTGGTATTTGGATGCAGAGCTTCCATGATGTCATATATGCTATAACCGGCATCCCGTGCATACTGCATGTAAAGATTTCGTTTAGCACGGTCGAGTAGCATCACTAACAGGTCTGTGTCCTTTCCAACTAAGATTACTGGACGATCTGTGCTGACTGCATGCTCAACTGCTGTGTCACTGATAAGAAATCAGCATCTGCCTGACTTTGAAGGCATGTTACACCTAAAGTGGTCAATTCATCCATCAGAGCGACAATGAATCTGGCTTTGTTTTGTCGATTGGCTAAGAATGAATGTTGGCTATTAGTTACAGCCATGCCAAGTTCAAACAGGATATCTGGGGCCACATTTTGCCCGGCCGTACGACGAGTTTGCTCTGCCAACTTTGTTGATAAGTATGGGTTACTGTACCCATCGAAGCAAATGATTGTTCCTGTGCCATAATTATTGAGAACATAACCTGAATAGTTATCAGTAATGTCTTTATATGTACCATCATTTGGCCATATAACACTCTGTAATAAGTGACCGCCATCGACTACATAAAGTGGATTTTGTAGATCACCAATGGGGTTGGATTGACATATGCTTTCAATGCATTGGCTAATACACTTTGGTATTTTTACGCATTATACCATTCTCAAATATTGATGGTGGTTGCTTGCTGAATTCATGTTTTAGATGGTCCTTCATCTCAGAACGATTTTGTATCACACAGGTGACACGCATGCAGAGTGACATGGGGTTAATTTCACTTGGTGGCCACGGATTTTTGCGCTGTTATTTGCTATGGCAATAGATATTACTTTATCATTTCTCTTGAGCTTCGCATCAGTATAACTGATTCCAGTTAGTCTGCTCGCAGCTTCCTCCCCAACTTTTATGGCTAGATCAGCACTGGCAGTTTCTGGGGCCACTACGCCAGTAGCAATACAGACTAACTTATCCTTGTTTTCCCCACTGTAAGAGAATGATGCATGCTGTGATAAGTAAGCCTTGAACTTGTTGAAATGTGCACCATCTGTTGCAGTTGTAGTTGCACGAAGGTCTTTACGCTGATCACCGGTAAGTGATTGTGTTCCAGTGAATTATTCCAGAGATTCGCATATTGGAGCAGTTTGGGGTAGGATGTGGACCATTTTAGCTTGTGTGCTCGCTGTTATACCCCGTCCATGAGCAATACCTCCTCTTGCCTTGAGCATTCTCATCAGGATCTGTTCTATAGTCTGATCTGTAAATACCCCACACCAGAACCTATCTGATCTTCTTATTGTCCAGTACCCCTCTGAGGTGAACTTCTTATATTGGGACTCACTCATGATGCTCTGAAGTTCCTTCATTTGGTCAAGGTAGAGACGAGCTGATTTGGCATATGCAGTGTGACCTCCAGCATGGAAAATTGGAATCATCTTCACAATACAGTACAAGTGTAGCTCCCAGTCTCCGGTTCTCTCTGCTCGAATGAAGAACAATAGGATTCTAATCATTTTCATGTACTCTATCCATAGTTTGCAACAAACAAAAGTAATAGAATATGATTCTTGCCTTTTTCCTTAGACCTAAAAACATAAATTAAATTGGAAACACGAACAAAGTTACACTTGTTATTCATTTTTCACTCTAGAAAAGATGAAATTATTGTCTCATTGCATGAAATACAAAAAAATTCACTATTATAACTGACAGGTGGCGGCCATCTTGGATTTTTGGTCCTCATGCATTTAGCACAAGGGGGATTTTTGGGGTCTTTACATATTTGAATTCAGTAGGTTTTGGAGTATTATTCCTGAAAAAATCAGCTTTCTACATTTTTTTTCCATCATTTCACCTAATGTTCCTGGGCTAATAATACCACTTCAGTGGCAAAATCTGCTACAGTGACACACACACTCTCTCTCTCTCTCTCCGTATAGTATGCAAACAGTTTTAATCTTGAAAAATTGCTTCTATTAGTCGCCATCACAAGATGCAAACATCACTTTGATGGGAGGTGTGGGGATTAGAGAGTTCAGTCAACACTCCCATAGCCGGCGCCTTCGAAATCTTTCACAGAAACTGTCCGATCTCTTTCACTCGAACTTTTCTGTGACTTCTGTTTTCGTTTACCTAAACGAATCGACGGCTCTCCTTCTAATGCCATCCATAGAGGCATTCCTTTCTTCGCCATTATGAAATCCATATATAGCATTCCCACTGTCTTATACTTAATGACGTAGTCTTCTCCCTTCATACTTTATCAATTAACACTTTTATAAAATCATCCTCCCCTCGCTACATTTGCCATCCCTTATGTGTGTGTATATATATATATATATATATATATATATATATATATATATATATATATATATATATACATACACACACACACACACACACACACACACACACACACACACACATATATATATATATATATATATATATATATATATATATATATATATATATATATATATGTATACATATGTGTGTATATTATTATGATCTCTTTTCGAGATCGACAGGTTCTTTACTGAAACAAGTAGTTGGGCTGAAATGACTGACGAGAGGTGACAAACAAAGGAGAGAGGAGCAGAACAAATACAAAAAAATTACCTTAAAATTAATTTATGAACAATATTTACAGTGAGTCAGGTTCAGTTTAAAATAAACAATTAAATGGACATAATTACAAGTGAATTAATCACTTAACAGGAGCAACAACAATAAACTGGTCAGAAAAACATTACAAGTACCGGGTCAAAAACAAAAAAAACGTTAGCAGCACAAACACAAATGACCAGCACAATAATTACATTACATAAATTCAGAAAAAAATAAAAGCCAGAGCAAAATATGATCGAATCAATAAAATAGATTATCAAAACCATAAACATAATCAAATGATTCAGTTACCAAAATACAGTTATAACAATATAGCAGCAAAATTAATAAATACACAGGTAGCATAATTAAACCTCAAATAGATTAATAAACACTTGAGCAGCAAAATAATAATGAAACAATACACAAGCAGCATAATAAATACACAGGCAGCATAATAATAATGAAACAATACACAAGCAGCATAATACATTAAAAACAACATAACCAGACGAACTCAATAGAGCCGTCGAAACAGCCCCAAGCTGCTTGGCAGGAACACTGCAGGACAACTCCGACAGAGTCGACACGACAACCATCTCGTCCTCAAGCACAGTGCTGACGTCCTCCTCCAGTACCGACGACCGCGACAGAGCCGATACGGCAACCATCTCGTCCTCCAATAAACGTACTGACGTCCTCCTCCTTCCACGACCAAGACAGAGCCGACACGGCAACCATCTCGTCCTCAAGAAACTCTCCTATGCTCTGCTGCCAGGATCTGACTCTCAGGTACGGATACCTGCTGCTGCTGCTACTCCAGCTGGCTTGCTGCTACCCTCAACCTGACTCGTTGCTGCTACGAACCTGACTTGTTGCTGTTACGAACCTGACTTGTTGCTGCTACGAACCTGACTGGCAAAGTCTGACGCCATTCACCAGACGACAGCTCGCCAGCAGGAAAAACAAACAAAAAAACAAAAGGAGGCAACAACCCACTAAGGAACAATCGACAAACGATTGTTCCTAACATATATATATATATATATATATATATATATATATATATATATATATATATATATATATATATATATATATATATATATATATATATATATATATATATGTACCATTCTGAACCATATTTTATTGCATCTCTGAAAAGCGTGGATGTTTCTCCCCTTCTGTCGTCCGTATATATCATCTCTTCGTTAAGCTCCATTCCTCTCTTTTGTTGTCATTCCATTTCTGCAAGCTTTTCCTCGCTCTACATGAATCTCTTTCTGTTCCCTTCAGTTTTCTCTCTACTTTCATTTCATCTTTCATTGTCAGAGAAATTTTCTCAATTTCCAGTGCGGGAAATTTTGCTTGAGATTTGAAGTTTGACAAAGGCTGCTATGGGGGAGGTTTCTATAGCTGAAAGTGACTGTGTCTTTTTCTTATCGGGAGTGTTGTGGTAAAATGATTTTCTAATGTAAAGAGCGATGTTAATTTCTACGGCCTAATACAGTTAATAACGTTGGTGAGACAGTTTAATAAAATCAGTGACTGAAAACATACGTTATGCATTTATATTCAAATGTTAAAGTTTGAATTTCTAGCAATGTAGATACACGCACATACCCTCAACATTGCAAACACACACACATATCCACAAACTGTGGTAAATCTAGCAATTGTTTGTCCACACCTGCATTTACCAATGAATTAAAATTTCTCCTAATTTAGGTTAGCAAATTTACCACAGCTGTGCCGTCAATAAATGTAACATTCAGACTGAAATGAAAACATATATATTAAACTTTTGCTTCAAATGACTACTTCAAAAAAAAAAAGGTGTCTCCAACGATTTGGAAATTTTGTCATAGAATTAACAAATATATCAGACTGAAGTATAGATAAGTGTACCTGGGTGTACGATTGCATGCTATTTTTGTTTATGAGTTATAACCCAAATGAAAAGGTGCAGTTGTAACAAACCATGTTAATAAACTGCTCTTGCCACAGCTTTTATGAATCCGAGAGAAGAAACAAAAAACAGTTAGAAAAAATAGTAAAAAAAAAAAAAAAAAAAAAAAAACTGGTGAAACACAACCGTGAGAATTTTCAAAGCTTGGAACTTCTTAGAGCCTGCTCAGCGATAGTTTTAATTCTGACAACTGTAGAACATTATAAATATAAAAATGGGGATGTATTTCTTCCGCAATAATAATAATAATAATAATAATAATAATAATAATAATAATAATAATAATAATAATAATAATAATAATAATAATAATACAGGGTTTCTACATAGTAGAAGCTTGTAACATATGAGTTCTACTAGAAAGATTTAACTATCTGAAACACCCTTTTTCTCTTGTCTACCTAATATAGTACTTTAAACAAAGAAATTATACGTTTTTGACACATTTCTATTGCTTGGTTTAATGTACACTAATTAGGAAAATTAACTGCTTTGCAATACGAGGCTTTGCGTAGAAAAAATGGCCCTTGGTCATTGCAATCGCCCTTAATTGCCACAATTTGCCTCGAGGCTTCGTTTCAAGAGTCGACATATAATTCAGGGGATTAATTGTTCCGATGCATCTCGCTGCACGACGCCTGTCACAGATAATTAACAGCCATCAATAACCATAACAGACATCATCAGAGTGAAATACGAACTGGAGCAGAAAGAAGAAGCGTGCTGAGGAAAGTGCATCAAATACCAATATGATTTCCTGACCTGGGGAAAGTGAGGAGAAAGCCCTGCTTGGCATTCTGAAATCCTAGGGAAATACCAATCTCATTCTACTCAGAAAATAAGAAAATATTTGGGTATAACTGTAGTTTACTTGGCTGCAAATTCTTGATGACAACAAGACCACTTTATTTGATGGAATTCAGAAAGACACTGAATCTGGTCCCAATAATTAGACGAAGTGATCTTACAAACATACAAATGCATGCATATATATATATATATATATATATATATATATATATATATATATATATATATATATATATATATATATATATATATATATATATATATATATATATATATATATATATATATATATATATATATATATATATATATATATATATATATATATATATATAACTGACATTTTACAAAATGGAAGAGAATGAAAAGCCACAGGTAAATAGGAATCTGCAAAAAATGTCATTTGAATCTCTGGCGTTTTCATTAGGTTAAAAAGAACTTGGAATGATGAACAGAATTCATTTATTAATGAAAATAAGCTAATGAAACTCATCCTCCCTCCAGAAGACTAAATGTGATGAGGTTAGTCATCATAACACTCCCAAAATACTTCCAGGTCATTCAATGGGTCCCACGGGCGAAAAAAATCAGCACGAGCTTTATCTATTAGGCAGCAAAAGCTCACGCAAGTATATTAACACCTTCTTCATTACGTCTTCCCATGACAGAGAGAGTGAATCTCATTTTATTAAAACTTGAGCTCCGAGTCTCTCACGAGAGAGAGAGAGAGAGAGAGAGAGAGAGAGAGAGAGAGAGAGAGAGAGAGAGAGAGAGAGAGCATCTTATGAATGACTTGAAGATTACAATTTCGAAAATTGGAGTTTCAAAGAGAAGTTATGGTTTATGAAATTGAGGCCGTCAGGCCAAGCACTGGGCACTTTTGGCTGTTCATCGCTGAAGACAGTGAAAGAGGGTGTTGGAGATGTTGGACAGCAGGATAGAGAGAGCCAGAAAATGCAGGAGATGAAGTAGAGGCTCAAAGCTTGGAACTAGGAGAAACCCCCACACTTTGCACTAAGAAGTAACGGTTTGAGGTGTTGGACTGCAAGATTGAAGAAAGGAAGCGGGAATACGGGTAAAGGAAAAATCCTCCTCAGCAAAAAATATGAGAACAAGTCCTGTTAGGATAAAACTTTACAATGGTTTCTGTTTTGTATTTTGTTATCAAGATATAATCACTGCGTCGAGCATTTTCTCAACGTAATTTTATTTCTCAACTAATTCTGTCTCATAACTTTCCTCTTTAGCGTATCCTGTACATCCGGTATGGCGTTATCTCCACCAGTTGTAACTGGGTCCTATTTTTTTTCGTTATCAATTACATGGTCTGTAAGTTCATGGTCGGTCTAATGTCAAGCATTCATTCCTATTTATTACGATCGTTGTTAATTATTTATATTTACTTGCTTTTTCCATGGCCGCTATTTCTTCTACTTATTGTTGTTGTTAGTCTCACCTTCATAATCAAAACACTGTCTTCCTCTGTTTCAAGCATTAGCCTCGATTACCCATCCCCAAGACAACGGAGCAATTACACCTTTTACCCATTCCTTCAGAACCACTCCCTCAATTACAGATACCTTACCCGCCCCAGTCAGCCACTCAAGTCCACTAAAGTACACAATTACCACCACCTTCCTTTAGCATCTCAGCTGTAATCCCATCAACTAGCAACGTTTACCTGTGCTCGAACCTTCTAACTGTTCTTAAACACTAAACAGCGAATTTCATAAACATTCTCAAACTCATTCATTCCTTCCTTCCCCTCTTGCATCATTTGGACTGGCTTTTCTCTTCCGTCGTTTCATTCAGCGACTAAAGTGATATGTTCCATCAGTGAAAACGTCCATTCGATATCATGTCCGTCCGACAAAATGCCATTTTGCCGAAACCAATTGCAGTGAATTGTCCTGTAGGTATAACGTCCTACCAGTGGAAAGTGAGTTCGACAAGCCGGACTTTCAAAGCCAAACTTCTTGTGGATATAATGACAGTGTGACCTCAGTGTAAGTTCCACAAAATGTTATGCCAGTGAAATATCTTTTTCATGCAATGTTCCTCCGACAAGTTTCCGTTTGACAAAATTTAATGTTCTTTTAGTGAAGTTTTCTCCTGATGCAATTAAAAGGCTGCTTATTAGGAAACTCTTGATGATCATGAGATACATATTTTTTTCAAGAGGAATGAGTTAGGGTGCATCCACACTACAGGAAAACATGTCAAACACATGTCGGTAACTTATCGTACACACATTGCAAACAGGCTGAAAAAAAATGAACGACTTACTGGTAGTCATAAGCAGTGCTTCATACAATTGCCCAGTATTGTCCAAGGATTCGTTCCCCATTTACGATTGTTGACTTGTTTTTAACCTGTTTGATACATGCACACGATAAGTGGCCGACGCGTGTTTATGACGTTTTACACGTTTTACTACAGAGTGGATGCTCCCTAAGACAACATTTCTTCCTTAAAGGGACACAAAGGTCTATCACTTCCTCGTAAGTAAATTCCTGCTGGACTAGGAAAGGAAAATTTGGTCACCATGACATTGACCTTTGAACTTATGGAAATAAATTTGCTTAAATGTTATATTTAAAATAATTATAGTGAAAGAATTAGATAAGTGGATTAAAGAGCACACTATATAAAATCCCTTTATGAAATTAAACGAATTTTCCATTGTGTTGCAACGATAGTCTCCAAGTCGTAAATCCCTTGTTTTTAGACGTGCCGTCGTCCAGTCCTGAGATATTATTTCTCACCTTGACCCCTGTGCAAGTAAGCAGAATGATAGTAACTTGGTCCAAGATTAGGTACAGTAAAGACCGTCACTGGGGTCGGGATTCACCTTACCAACCCTCTCTTATATTACTGTTCAATTAGAAACAGAATTGACGATGATTGGGTATCATCTAGTATAACACTCTGTGCTCTGTATAATTATGAGAAAAATGTCAAAATTTTCAGACACTTTCAAGGATATTTCCTACAACCGTTTTCTACAGATATACAATTTATCAAAACAAGCACGACCCTTCAACTGACAGTAATTTAACTGTGGATTCAGGCTGTTAAAGTTTTACCACATAGGCCGCAATTATCATAAAAAAAAAGAAATGAAATACTGAAATGAATCCACAACTTTTACTTAGGCTTCAATTCCGCTATGAAAAACTATTTTTATCTGAATGGAATACATATTTGTGGCGGGGGGCGGGGGGGTTGCAAAGCGCCCCCAAAAATTCCTTAATGGCGATTTCTTGTAAGAGGCCAACTAAAAGAAATCTGGAAAAGGGGGAAAGTAATGAGGTTCCTGTGTGGGATTTATGCTACAAAAATCCTCAGCATCAGAGGGATTAAAAGATATGGCGAAAATGGAGTGGAGCTTTTTATTACAACTGAGGCATTAGAGCAATAACTACAAAGGGCTTCTCTCTCTCTCTCTCTCTCTCTCTCTCTCTCTCTCTCTCTCTCTCTCTCTCTCACATACACACAAACAAAATTTATTAGAAACATATTACACAAGGGAAACAAAACCCAACCAAATTAAGACAAAGGCAATAGTGTAATCTCTCTCTATCTCTCTTTCAACCTGTATAATGCGGATATCCCAATGAAAAAAATCTTTAACCTTTAATCTTATTGTATCAAGAAATACTTAAAGCTCTAGTACGACTTTCAAAAATGTTGTGCTCGTTGAAGGGATAAAATCATCTTCATAACTTGTGTACCTATAAATGCTAATGTGCTGAAGGCAGCAGTCAAAACATTCAAAAAGAGCCTCCATAAATAAAGCCGAACGCCGTCCACATCACATTCTTTTACGGACAATTTTTTTATTTCTTTATTTCTATTGGGAAATGTGACAACAACCTTTCAACTAGCTCTCAGAAGAATCAGAAAGGATTAGTAAGGCTTTCTAAGTCATGTTCCGCAAGAGAGGAATGCTAACAATCAAAATGATAACAACGTCGATGGTAGAATTATAGATGCCATGATCACTGTCAGATTGGTCACATTTCTTATTATTAAATGAATGCTGATTTATAAGGAACAAACCACCAAGAACACTAACGTATGAAGCGTACCTCAAAAAATATGCAAAAACTGAGAAAAGAAAATAAACAGAAACAGAGAACAACAAACAAATACAAAATAATGATTCTGATATTACTTGACGTATTCATGGGTCTGCGGAAGCCTTGAGCGTCCAAGAGAAAGACGTTTGAAAAGGAATAAGTTGGAATGCGGCAGTAAAAGAGGCAGATTGGATCTCAGGAGAATTTTCATGAGATCTTCGTCTTTTCATCTCTTCCTTTTTCCTATCACGGGGACCTCCTATAATCTTATATTTATTGTTTTTGTCTCAGGACCCTGAAATGTCCTGACTGGAGGACATTCGCTTTGGCCTTTATGACAGTAAAAAAATTCCCTGATTTTAAGGCTCTTTCTGCTTCAAGAATACAAAATACGACGATGAATCGACGTCTCTCTCCCTCTCTCTCTCTCTCTCTCTCTCTCTCCTTGATTTTACTTTGATACTCATTCTTCGCTTTACTCCTGTTTTCCTACTCCATTTTCCCCGCTGTAAATTATTCCTATTGCTGAATGTCTGGAATTTCTCCAGTTTCTGTGTCGTGCCCAGATGCTTATGAATGTCTAGATAGTGTTTGTAATTTGCTGCAAAATACTTTACAAAGCATGATGCTACAACGTATCATAATGTTTAATTTCAAGTAAATAAAGTTTGTCTTGAATGTCTTTGCTAAGCCAGAATAAGCGATATAGTTACAATTACACAATATCTGATTTTTCACCTCGCGCGAAATTTTACACACCAATTTCGAAACGGTGGTCAGCGGAAGATGGTGGGTATACTGAATCATTTTGAAAGGTGGTCCTTGAATATAGTGGATGTATTGAATCCTACCTTTAACTGTACGATACGGCAGGACAATTAACTTATTCTTTCGTTTTATGGTGGAAAACCAAAGCAAAAAAGTTAAGAAAAGGTCACTTGGAACGTTTAGGGCAAAACCGAGAAGCGGAACTGTACCTGCGGAAAATTTATGTTTTTTTCGGTCCAGGAAAACAAAAAATCTGAAATCATTAATGCTGCGTTCGTGTTAACCGGAGAGCTGGAATTCAGTTTTTTTGTTTTCCTTTCTGCGCTGCTAATGGCTAAATTCGAAACACAAACTAGAAGCGGCACTGCAGCATTTTTGCAAAATAAGGTGACTTTTCCACGTCAATAACCAGTGCATCAAAAGAATAAAGCTATGTGTGTGGCATGTGCACACGTGTATGAGCTACATGCTGTAGACCTGTTCAGCACTTGAGGATTCCCCCTCCCAAAAAAAAGAAAAAAATTAAATCCAGATTGACGAAATTAATCGCAGACCTTTGGAAAATGAATGTCAAAAATTCTAACATCTTGCGTTTTTCCTGAGCATTCATAAAGTTGTCACCGTTATATTTAAAATACAAAATCACGATCATTGACTTTGTACAAACGCTCTCTGCCTGTGGTTTCCTGCTCTCAACAGAATGACCTTTGAGTCTTCTACTAACCCACAGACTGACATCATATACCCGAAAAATTTCCTCTTGTATCCGCGCAGTTCCAATAAGCATTGGACCAATGTGTGTGTGGGCGAACTTCCTCTTTCAGGACATAAGTCTGCAACAGTGTTATGTCTAATATTAGGTTTATTACTGTTATGGAACTTTATCATGAAAATTATAAACTTTGAGATGATGATGATGGCTGTAGCAGCAATACTTTTGCAGTAGTCAAGAGTTCGGTTCTTTGAAGATATATGTCCGTTATTCTTGTTCTACAGAGAGAGAGAGAGAGAGAGAGAGAGAGAGAGAGAGAGAGAGAGAGAGAGAGAGAGAGAGAGAGAATCAGCCCCAAAATAACTACGGATAGATATTATAACTGAAATATTGAATCTATTCTTTCTCAATCTTACCGTTCTGTCCTTATTAACAAATCTTAATATTGACAGTTATACTTCAAAGTACTGGCAGATTAGAATCACGTTTTTCGAGGAGCTTTTCCCTTGTGCTTTTTGCCATTCCAGTATTACTACTAAGAAAAAAAAAAAAAAAACACGTTGGCATCAAGCATCCAATCTCGGGGTTGTAGAATAATTTACTAACTCAACTGACAGTGCATAAGAACAGTCTGACTTTCTATGTTTATTCTAATCGCCCGGGCGATTTTCATTTATACCTTTATCTCCCTGCATTACAACATAATCCTTCTTATGTTAACTCCTTTATTTTCGTTATTTCCAAACTTCTCTCTCACACTTTCCTCACACACCTTATTCATCCTCTTTCATACCTCTACACGATTATTTCTTCTGTCCTGCACCTGCTCTTCAAATATTGCTTTTCCTTCGCCAAACCTCCTCTCTCATTGTGCAACCTCTGACTTCTGTTGTTCTTCTTCCCATTTTGCCTTTCACCCCAAAAGACTCATTTTGACCTTTGGCCCAATCCAGGAATATTGCCGACATATCAACATTCTTTCGGGTAGGGTGGTGGTGCTGTCTGTGCACCTCACGTAGTACATTTTGGGCATTACTGTGGGGTGTCTGCAGAGCCCTTTCAGCCCCTCCCTACCTGCACCCACTTTCCAGCCTTGTACTTTCCCTCCCCTCCCACTTTCTTTGTTCATTCTTGATGTACAACTTCTCTAACTACTACAGTACTTCTTAGCGCAACTGTGGTTTTCTCCGAATTCCACCTTTAGATCCTTGTACTGCATCTAATTTATTTACTAATGCCCTCTCTATCTTGCTGTCCAACCACTCCAACTCCCTGTGTGGACTTACTTTAGCTTCAGTGCTTGATGCACCTAGTATCTCATCTTTCCTCCATCTTCGTATCTGCTTCCTTATAATAAAGCTTTGAAAACCATTTTTTTTCTGCCCCAGCCAGCTTTACCTACACGAAAACATTGATACTTGTTCCTAATTAATGGCTTCCCTCAGACGCCCCAACATGACACCTCGTCTTTCCTAATTCATTTCATTTCATTTTTACGGTAATAAAAAAATTGCACAATCTGTGATGTTCACCAAAATGGGGTTAAGATTTTGTGCGAATTTCAAAACCAAATGCAAGTGAGACCCTGAGATTTTTTTATTCTGAGTCTCCTTAACTTATGCTTTTGAGCAGGAAATTCGTATTTTCTAACAATCCGTGCAATTCTTTTAACATTTGTTTCTATAATTAAGTGACTTTTCTTCACATTTTAAATGCAGTTTTTGATATATATTAAGCCCATTATTTCATCACTTTACGTAATGCTTCACTTACTATTACGAAAGACATCTATTTTCATAAACGTAAAACAAGAGCTTTCCACATTTATTTGTTTATGAGACGAATAATCATTAAATGACTACAATTAAAAAAAAAAAAAACCTGCATTTACTGAATATGAAAAGGTGCCTTCTGCAACAGAGTAAACAAAAGGCTAAACGCTAATAATTTCTCTCTAATCTTCCAAGTGCTCGAGGCAAGTGATAAATGGCAAGTGCTCTTCTCTGAGAACAGTTTAAACATTTAAGAAAATATATTTATGCAAAGGAGAGTTTATCACCTAACCAACGCAACATTTATATAAAGGATTTTAACTTAATGTAGATATTACATTAAAATCACAAAGGACAAACCGTGAAGACATATGAAATGACTTGTCCCCGTGTTACAGGAATCGCGTTTCAACCGCAAAGCACCGTCAGTACTGCTATATAATATTATATTACAGTTATTAATCACTTTGTGCATGCTAATGTCCTGATTGCTTTGATCAGGAAAGGTTAAAATCTAGCTTTGCAAAGCGTCAGCATGACTGCTGAACGATAATGTTTATTTTTTGCTTTGTTATCTATTGCTGTTTACGTATGTATAAGATAATTTTCCGGATAAACTATTTCTTTCCATGTTCTTATTCTTATAATAATAATAATAATAATAATAATAATAATAGTAATAATAATAATAATAATAATAATAATAATAATAATAATAAGGAAATGTACCACATTCCTTACTTTTTGGCAGTTATTATTATTATTATTATTATTATTATTATTATTATTATTATTATTATTATTATTATTAATAAAAATAATTATATCATTATTTTTATGACTATTATTACTCTTATCGTTATCATTATTCCAAGTTGGTAATGCACAAATAATTCGTTCTTCATTTTGCCTTTTACTTTTGCGATGTAACAGAGCTGAGGCTTAACATCTAAAATTCTCGTTAACAGTTTAATATCATTAATTGTTAAGTATTCATACTACAACACAAGTATTCATTCCTCAAAAATTGATTATTTTAGTGTAGATATTTGTCGTATATCAGTAAAGCAAACTATTTAGTCATTCATTAGGTTCTCCGAAAAGAGCTGAAAATTTTATATTCTCATCTTCATACTTCCAAATCCTAATGAATTTTTGGTAAAGTCTCTAGAAAACTAATTCATTTTTTTCATAAGACAGAATTATTGAGTATATCACTAGCCTATTCTTCATAAAGAACTCTGTTTCTTTTCATGAAATGACGAATGTGTTGTTTATATGGAAAATCAACTGTCGTATCCTAAATACACAAAGAAAACTAGCATTAACAGAGAGAGAGAGAGAGAGAGAGAGAGAGAGAGAGAGAGAGAGAGAGAGAGAGAGAGAGAGAGAGAGATTCCAGGAAAAAAGAGGCACTTTTCCTTGATATGAATCAAGTCCCTTTGTAAGACGGGTAACCTTACCCCTAATGATGAAAACTGTCTCATCTGCTCATTTACATTGAGAGAAAAACTATCAAGACAGTTGTTAACGAGCTCGCTCGCTCTCTCTCTCTCTCTCTCTCTCTCTCTCTCTCTCTCTCTCTGCGGTTACCCTTGCAGAAACTGGCCAGACCCAACAATGCTCAACTTTGCTGCTTGAATGTCAATTGTAAAGATGAACGCTTTACAGTTGTATCTAAGAGACGTGTTCACTCCGATAAACAATTTCCATTTTAGTAAAACGAATTATTTTAAAATAATTCTTCTGCTTAAATATTATTTTTCCCCAACAGTTTAAAA
Organism: Macrobrachium rosenbergii; assembly: GCF_040412425.1. Lineage (NCBI taxonomy): Eukaryota > Metazoa > Arthropoda > Malacostraca > Decapoda > Palaemonidae > Macrobrachium > Macrobrachium rosenbergii. Next base: position 4,247,030 of record NC_089785.1, on the reverse strand, counting down.
TCCAGAAAGAACCAGAACCTCTTTATCCTCTTCGTAATTTGCTCACCGATTTAGCTATGATTCGATTCACTGCCACCGGAGCATTATTTTGGTGAGGAATAAACAAACTTACTTTGACCGTCATTAATTACCTAATCAAGACCCAGTCATGCGGTAATCCCGAGAAATTTATATTTAACTATAATTAATTGTTTAACAATTTATAATTCATGTTAATGGTTAAGGTTTGAAAATCTGCTACCTATAAATGCTATACTTTTTCATTAGAAGTCTAACTCGGGCAAAGTTGCTTCTGTTCCTATAAAACATCAATTATTTTGAATACAATAAATTATTGTGATCAGAGGTAATATGAGATTCACTTTAATTAATCAGTTTGAATCGTTACACAAATTTTTATCCCATAAATTGCAGAGATAGTTTTCCGTCGAGTTGCAGCCTTTGTGACAGCAATGAACTTTTTTACTTTAAATACATGAAATACAAGAGTCGCAAAATTACATTAAAGATGGATTTTTCAGATACAAAAAATGTAAATAAAAATTTATCTTTGTAATAATTTCAACACCTTACTAGAATGATGACGGTCAGGATATTATGGGTAATAAAGGATGTAGTCACTAATAATTTAGTATTATAAATATAACAATTTCAAAAGTAAATTCTTAACTCCAGGTGACGCACCTTCATAAGCAGGCACAATATATTCATTCAGAAAATGGAGCAAGTAAAAGAGTAAGTTAACTTTTTAACGTCAAAACTTATACAATGCCCTTGAGCCGAAATGCCAGATAGTCAAATTAATTGCAAGTAAAGAAAACGTCATTTGGATACGGTAAAAAGTAGCAGAGAGATTTAAAGCATTATACAGATCAAATTTAACGATTTCTAAAAGATATATTTTTATTTCATGTTTATAGAGTTCTGTAGAGCACAGGTATCTGAGAAGTGGAATTTAAAGAGGGCGAAGAGTTCAAACTGGCAGCAAAGGGCGAAGTGAAAGATCTTTGGGGAAATTTTGGTGAGAACTGAGCCCTTTTGCATTATGGTCCCCTTACCATCAAAATACCAAAATGACATAAATAGGCTCGTATAATCCTAACAGCTGCTGCCTTCTGTAGTAGGATGATCTCAGTATCCTACAGATTTGGTTTACTCACAGGATTTTGGTTTACCGTTATACGTAGCCAAAAGCAAGCAAGCACTGACAAGTATCCCTAATATTAGGATGCAAATTTGATCTGAGAAGGAATATTGAAACAAAACAGCAAAGAAAATGAGAAATCATTTCTATATCATCCTCATTTTCTTTTAACTATTACAGTCTTCCCTTGTTTTCAAACTCTTTCTTCTGCACAGTTCCTAAAATCAAAGCTTTGCCATTTACTTTATTTCAATATCAATTGGTTGTGTTCATTTCTACCTTTTAAATGACTGAGAATAGACAAGTCTCTCCTGATTTTTTCTTAACAACGCATAAGCAAAGACAATGGATTTTATAAACAAACGCGGAGAAAAGCAAATAGAAGAAAATAAAGAAGAATAAGTAGAATATAAGAACATAAGGCAAGAGGAACTCTGCACCTCATCTAAAGACCTCAACACCTTTTGGAGTCAGGGAAAACCTTGGCAGAGAAGAATCCCCTTCCTTCATGACATTTACAACGCACAAAGGAGACAATTCCTGTCACGAATCCATTAATATCATGAGAGTGAGCGGAAATAGCTTCCAATCAATAGGACATTGGCCCTGATTCTCCACCCAAGCGCAGGAAGGACTGGAGGTATTTACTGAAGCCAAAGGAGAGAAGGATTAAGGATTGTTTGATTTGATTATCCTGAGATTATCTTCAAACTTTCCAAATAAATGTGAGGAAAATCTCTTTACTTCAGTTACTCTTCCTTCTTTTCTTAATCGGGCAATTTTCTTTTACGCAAACAGACGTCCGTTACATTGATATGGAGGTTGACTTCTCTCGCATATAGGAATTGATTAGAAAAAAAAATCCGAAAAGCATAAAACATAGGCTCAGCTTAACATACTACCATAAAACAAAATTCTCCGTATGATCATTCTTCACTAACATTAATCTACTTATTCGTGCATTCATATTTCGAAACCCAAGTAACATTTTTAAACTGAAGGGAGTTCATCTCAACACTCCAATCCAAAAACAAGTTGGGGAAGCGATGAAAATGTGCAAGGTGGTAGGTATGCAAGAACACGGCATTAATGTTAGAGTGCAAGGGACTATAGTATTTTCCCAAATTTAATTCATTTTATCGCCACAAGACAGAATTATTGAGTGAATTTCTAGCCTAGTCTTCATAAAGAACTCGATTTCTTTTATGAAATGACGACTCTGTTTTTCATATGGAAAATCAATTGTCATATCCTAGATATATAAAGAAAACTAGCATTAAGAGAGAGAGAGAGAGAGAGAGAGAGAGAGAGAGAGAGAGAGAGAGAGAGAGGAAACCAGGCAATTTTGCTTGACATGAATCAAGTTCCTTTACAAGGTCATTAATCTTACCCCTAAGAATAAAAACTGTCTCATATGCTCACTTACATTGAGAGAAAAACTATCATGACAATTGTTCTCTCTCTCTCTCTCTCTCTCTCTCTCTCTCTCTCTCTCTCTCTCTCTCTCTCTCTCTCTCTCTCTCTTAGGCGAGGATACCCATGCAGAAACTGACCAGACCCAACGATGCTCATCTTCGCTGATTAAACGAAGAGGGGAAAGATGAACGTTTTACAGCTGTATTTAGAAGCGCGCTCACTCAGATAAACAATTTCCATTTTAGTATAAAGAATCTTTTTAAAAATTATAAGTGAGCAAAAATATTCTCTTTTTACCAACAACTTAAAATCTACTTTACCCTGTTCGTAATTTGCTCACCGATTTAGCTGTGATTCGATTCCCTGCGAAACATCGGTGCAGTTTTTGATGTGGAATAAATCAACTTACTTTGATCTTCCTTCATTACCTAATCAAGACCCAGTCATGCTGTTATCCCAGATAAAATTTTAACAAATTATAATTCAGTTCCTTTTTTGTTATTTATAGTTCATGTTAATGGTAACGTCTGAAAATGTACTCACTAAAAAAGCTATACTTTTTTCTATTATTACGGCCAACATTGTCTATATACCTAAAAAACATAAACCATTTTAAAAAATAATAATAAATGACTGTGATCAGAGGTAATGTGACATTCACTGTAACCAATTCCTTTCTATCGTTACACAGATTTTTATCCCCATAAATAAATTGCAGAGAGAATTTTTTTTTGAGTTGCGCCTTTGTGAAAACATGTCATCATTTTACTGCAAATACAAGCAATACACGAGTCTCAAATTTATAGTATAGATGTATTTTATTAATATACAAAATCTGAATGCAAACTGAATACAAATTAATCTTTGTAATAACTTTACTGTTTCACTCGAATGATGATATTTAGGAGTGTTATTTAATACATGATGTATTTTTTACTAATTTTTAGCCTGCCGCATTTTTTATAAGGATAATAATTTTAAAACTGAAACATTTTCCTCTAGGTGACTTTTCATAATAAATAAACAAATCATATTCATTCAGAAAATTGACCTAACAAAAGACAATGTTAATTCGTAAACGTCAAAATCACGCAACGTTCTTTAGACGTAATGCCAGACCGACCAAATAATTGCAAACAAAAACAAAGCCGTTTGAGTGGATGCTCCAAAGCCTTATTCATACAGAAAATATTTCATGATTTAGTACTAAGAGATATTTTTTCATCTTAAGAGGTTCCGTTTTCCACGGGACTCCGAAAAATGGAATTTGAAAGAGCATCAAGTTAAATTTGGCAGTAACAAAAAAGAAAGGAAAGATCTTTTGGGATATTTTCGGGTGAATTTAGTTGTTTTTGTATTTGGTCCCCAGATATTCAAGTGCCCCAAATGGCATAAGGGGCCTTGTATAATCCTAATAGCTGTTGCCTTCTGTAGTAGGATCTCAGTTCCATATGTAGGAACTGACTGGTATCCTTAGTAAGAAGATACAAAACACGAGAAGGATACCTTAATCAATCAATCATATATATATATATATATATATATATATATATATATATATATATATATATATATATATATATATATATATTTATAAATTATATATAATAAATGTACTATATATATATATATATATATATATATATATATATATATATATATATATATATATATATATATATATATATATATATATATATAATTATACAAATTCTGGTATTCATTGTCACCCCTAAATCACCAATACATTAATGGGTTTCATTTTGTTCTTTTCTGCTTTCTGCTAAGATTAATTTCCACATCAACTGGCTGTGTTTATTTTTATCGAGTAAATTACAAAGAATAAATAAGTCTCTCCTTAATTCTTAACCAACGCATGAGCAAAGGCAACGGATTTCCTCTCAAACGTAGAGAAAAGCAAATAAAAGAAAAATAAAGAATAATATGTGGAATATAAGAACATAAGACCAGAGGAAGTCTAAACCTCATCTAAAGACCTCAATGCCTTTTGGGGTCACGAGAAGCCTCGGCAGAGGAGAATTCCAATCCTTAGTGACATTAATCAGCGCACAAGAAGACAATCCTTTCAGGAATCCATTAATATTATGAGAGTGAGAGGAAGCATTAGTTTTCCATCAACTGAACATCGAGATTCTGTACCCAAACGCTGGAAGGACTGACGGTATTCATTTAAGGCCAAGGAGCGAAGGATTCAGGATTATTTGACTGGATTATCCTCAGCTTCTATTCAAAATTTACTACGAAAACTTCGGAAAATCTGTTTACCTCAGTTACTTTTGCCTTCTTTTAATTGTAATTCTCATTTGTTAAATCAGAAACAGACGTCTGTTCCATTGATTTGGAAGTTCACTTTTCTCGTTTATAGGCCTAAACCTGAACTGCACCTTAGAACTCAGACAGGATTCATTTAACGCAGATTTGACAAAATCCAAAAACACAATAGAGTAAAAGAATTCTGAGGTTGATTATTTTTCTGTAATATAGAAGTATATCTTCTCATATTCCGGAAACCAAACAGTCTTTTAAAACTGAAAAGAAGTTCAGCTCAACACCTAAAATTTGCAAGTTCGTAGGAACGCATGCACCCGAAAATGTATAATAATTATAATTAACGTTATAGTGCAAGGTTAGTACTTTCCCAAATTTAGGAAAAGTGGAAACACGTCACCAATAAATAAATTTTTGCGAATCTTGAATGTTTCATTATAGCTTGATAACAACTAAAACGCTAGTTTTGGAGGGTATCAATCTTTAAAACAAGTGAATAAATGCCTATGCTCCCAAGATTCAGTTTAATTACGCTAGTCATTAGTACAGGTCGTAGATGACGACCAATACCATAAGGACTGCATCATTTCCCAATTTAGAAAGTTCCAACCTTGAAGCAAACTTATTATAAGCTTTATATTTTAATCAGTGCCATTTGTGTTGGCACATTAACACACTGCTTATAACGTCTCTACACATAAAACTAAAGAGCTGGATCTAATTTCACCGAAACTTGAGCCACTAAGTCAAGAGGGCGCTGGTTCAGATGAAAGATTCTTGAGAGAGAGAGAGAGAGAGAGAGAGAGAGAGAGAGAGAGAGAGAGAGAGAGAGAGAGAGAGAGATCTACAGATGAGTGAGACGAAGTCGGGCAAAAGACACTTCGGAAACAAATTCAATTAAGACAAAACTTTAAAAAAATTTTCTGTTGCTACTTTAATTTCATCCAAGAAAGGAGCAATTATTGTCAGCATAAAAGATTTGTTTTTTAGTCCACTGAGGTTTCTGCTTTTTTGTCATTTATATCAAATCCACTCCTTTCAGTAAGGTTCTCTCTCCTGTGCTCTTTCATTGTTTCATGACCAAATCTTAAAGTTCTTCGTAACTTAGAACTATATCTGTACAGTTCTAAGCTATATAAAGTAGTATATTTCTCTGTATATCGCGTTCTTCACTGACTACTTTTGCTTGTTTACGAGGCTCTTGCTGAAGAAAAAGTCATTGGGGGAAAGAACACCTTTGCCTAGACGTCCCTTTGAAAATTACAGTGCATCACTTGGTGTTGCTTACATCCTATATTATTTTCTATCAGAGCATCCGCCGTATGCAATATATTGAACAAAAACCCAACAGTAAACTTAATTCTGGGATATATGATAACAGTTTGTCATCAAGGGTGGAAGAAGCGTCATGTTCAAATGCACTGCTCAGTTTATTTGTGTGTTGATATACAATGCTCCAATTTTTTGGAAAACTTTGAAATAACGGCAAAGAATTGGCAATTCAATTTTGTTTTATTCTTTACTTTACAATACTCACTTGAGGTGGCAAGCAAGAAACGATCATTTCTAGGAATGTCTTAAATGATATTTTCCGAAACATTCTATTTGCAAATACACAGTACATCAAAATGAAGGTAAATCTTCTACTGACAGTAAATGAGGTTAAAACTACCACTGCCACATAACCAGCAATACGATGGCGACACTTCCTACCCGAACGAAATTTATACTTCGTGGAGAAGATATTTCCAAGCCCTTCAGAGCAGTTCCTTTACGATGGCAACTAAAGAGGGTAAAAATGTTCATAATTACAGCCTCAGAGACAAAGCTAGTTTTTTTATTACTCTCTCTCTCTCTCTCTCTCTCTCTCTCTCTCTCTCTCTCTCTCTCACACACACACACACACACACTTACACACGCGCGCGCACAGATTTTTGCATGCACACAGGCTCGCTCATAGTCGAGACAGTGGGTCAGACCCAGCCACAAGCAACGTACAATGTCCAAGCGAAATGATGGCAATGGTATTCTCTCTCTCTCTCTCTCTCTCTCTCTCTCTCTCTCTCTCTCTCTCTCTCTCTCTCTCTCTCTCTCTCTCTCTCCTATTTGTCTAAATCCCTTCAACCCTGGAATGTGGAAATCCCACTGGAAACAAGATTTAACGTCTTTTTCAGGAGAGAAATATTTAAAGCATGGCGTTCTTTGCATAACTTGTTTTCCTAATGTAGTACAAATGTTAAAATATTCAAAAGTTGGCAAAAAAAAAAACTAAGCAGTTGCTCAACGATGAAAAAGGAATAACCGTCGCATTAATTCATGCTCACGAGATGAATGAATCGAGGGGTAAACACCTGTATGCACACATACATACGTAGACACAAATATATATATATATATATATATATATATATATATATATATATATATATATATATTAATTTTCTATACATGAAACAGCAGCAAAGATATAACCGAAAATATAAAATAAATCTATATCTACGTGTCACACTGATCGTTACCAAATACTGATTAGGTAAGCTGTTTTTTCCTCTACTTGTGTACCTGTACTGTATAAAATGAACACAAAATGTAAGAAACTTTGCTATAAAACATCAAGTAAATAACAGTCATATGCATTTCCTCATTCAAGAATTTTTAACACAGAAAAAAAGAGTTTGTTAACTCATTGCGTTTCATAATGTGGGTTGAAATCCTTGGGAGAGCGGGTGCTTATCTTTTCGAGACTTATTTTTCCATAAAGCTTCTGAATCGAAATTAATTTTCTCGCTGCTACAAAAAAATATGAAAGAATATGTTTTCTCATTAAAAACATTCCAAGGTTTTTCATCAAAAGTCGTCATTATTGAAATTTTAGATGAAATTAAAACATATATCCATTACATCTTCTTTCAGAAAAAATATAAACTAAAAAATGAATCACTATATAAGCACACACACACACACACACACACACACACACACACACAAGTGAAAACAAGGTGAGTGATTGAGGCATATCGTGTTGACCTTCCGGGAGCTGTCACAAGATTGGCTCCAGAGTCTCCAGAGAATCCCCGGGGCTTACTTACGGATCCTCATCTTCTAGCGGAGTTTTATCTATTTACATATAATTATACATAATTATACATACATATAGTTAGAAAAAGAGATGAAGAATTATTTCAAATCACTGCCATCTGCTGGAAGTCCCTGGCATTCCCGGGAATCCCAAGAATTCCGGAAGACTCGAGCAGTGGAGTCGAAAATGTCTCCAGAATCCAGATGCGTCACGTGTCCGATTACAAAACTTGAGATAAATCAGAGACAGTTTATCCGTATGGATCGGACTCTGCCTCTTTGCGAAGACAGATGATGAATTTCCAGAGAACGAGGAAACAAGGCCAACGCAGACGTAGGAGACACGAGAGGGAAGAACTTCGAGCAGAAAATCTCCTCTTGCCATTGGATACCTCGACGTGGGGAAGCAGTGATACCAATTTCACATATTCCTCGGTGGCAACCTCTGGCGTGGCCTAAAATCCCGTAAGTGCAATGCCTACCGCATATGCGAAATTGGTTTTCCCACTTTCTGAGGTTTGTAGTGTGGCAGGAACTTAGACATCGAGGATCACCTTCAGCAATGGCGTGTTTCCTACAGTCAGCAGCGAAATGACTGGTTTCGGGAATCTGCAAAGGAATCATCTGTTTTCTACAAAGAAGCAGAGATGCCATAGGCTCTTGGCTAGCTAACAGAGCAGAGAATGGGGAAGGGCCCATCCCTGTTAAAACTAAACCCCATTTCAGTGACGCTTTGTTGGCGAAGATGCCCCAGGGGTGAGATCAGTTCTGATCGTCAAAGGCCAAATATATATATATATATATATATATATATATATATATATATATATATATATATATATATATATATATATATATATATATATATACATACATACATACATACATACATACATACATACATATAAATATATACATATAAATATGTATATATATATATATATATATATATATATATATATATATATATATATATATATATATATATATATATATATACATATACATACATACATACATACATATATAATGTGTGTACGTTTGTGTGTGTGTAATAAGTTATCAAACTGCACGTGACAATTATATATATAGATAACCATTTGAAGGGTGAAAATTTCAAACCAAGTACCAAGCGCTTTCGCATATCATGTACACTTCTTGAGGGGTACTTTGGAGTACTTTATACCCCAAAGAAGTGTTCGTGATACACGAAAGTACTTGGTACTTGGTCTTTAATTTTCACCTTTCAAATTGTTATCTACGTATATATTTGTCACGTGCAGTTTGGTAAAATATTACACACACACACACACACACACACACATATATATATATATATATATATATATATATATATATATATATATATATATATATATATATAAAATATATGAGTGTTAAGAATAAGCAATATGGCTTTAATCTTTTCCTCTCAGAAAATCATTTGCTTTAAACTTTCCTCCACTCCCGGTACTGCCAGATGCATTTTAACTTGTTTAGGAATTACCTCACGAGTATTATGACTTTTCTCCGCTTTTCTATTACATGAGAACATTTCTACCCAATTTAAGATATGAATACCTGTATTTTGGTACTTCTTTCCTCCATTACTCTAGTTTGGATCCTGTGTATCTTCTGAAGAAGTTAACAGCGATTTTATCTTCAGTTCTTGAACAAACAATTGCTTTCGGTTTATACACACACACAACGTGTAATACACACACACACACACACACACACACACACACACACACACACACACACACATATATATATATATATATATATATATATATATATATATATATATATATATATATATATATATATATACCACCAGGAAGAATTCTTACTTGCTTATCATAGATTTTTTTAGTACTGCTAACTCTTGCAAAATGAAATAACTGGGAAACCGGTGATAATCCTAGTTAACATAAATAATTTTCTGTCGAAATTAATTAAAAGCAAAAAAAAAAAAAAGATTAACAAGAATCAAGTGAAAAGAATGAGGTCAGTATTTCTCTCTGACATTAAATTATCTGTTCAGAACCAAACAATTTGTCATTTGACATTCTTTTCAGTGCTAACCACAAATTGATTTTTTTTTTTTTTGTCCGGAACTCTTATCATAGCAAGAACTTCGAATATTTACGGATTATAAAATAACTATGTAATCCCAGCTTCACAAGCCAACCGGCTACAGTTCCAGTACAGGAATTATCTGCGCTTAAAGTAGATAATGACCTCCGTAATCGGGTTACCTAGCCTCGTCCCCACTCGCAAATTAGGTGGAGAAAATCTTCCCAAACACTACAGTATTGTCTGACCTCGGTGTCACTTCGAATAATTTTAGTTCACTTCTCTCTAAAAATGAAATGCTGAAACAATGTCAACACCAGATGTTTCGTAATAATGGTAGCCTACTCTACACTGTTAAACGTTTCATTCTGAACGTGCTGTTTAACAAATCAAGGATTCTTTTAAGAAATCAACTTCCAACTTAATCCTTGTATCTAGGAATTAATTTGGATTAGAGGATCCGGAAACGACGCTGAAGTCTACTAAATTATGTTGTACAAGAATTAAATTCAATTTCCTTAATGGCAACGGGAAGTTCTACTCAGGTTGTATAAAAAAAAACTTTCGCAACGATGAGCGTCCTGCACGGAAATAAATATGTCGTTCTTTTTCATTTCCTAATTCGAAATTCAATTCACTTTCTACGCATACGTCTTTCTTATATAAATTGCAAAACACGGGCGTCATAACGCTGACTGCAGTAAAAAAAATTAAAAACTGTCCAGAGTTTTTGTAACTCAGTGTTTTGTTTTCCAGTGGCCTGTTCCAGATTCTGAGCACAAGGGAGAGTTTTGGAACGTTGAAATAAGGAAAGGAACTGACTCAAATGAGGAGTCCCGAGCAACAAGATTCGCTTGCCTCAAAAAAAAAAAAAAATGAAAAAGTTTTGCAGAAAATGCGTTGAAAGCTTTAGGGTTTGAAAGTGCCACAACTCCCTTACTTCTAGAGACGCTCAAACAATTTTTTTAAAGATGATCCTCAGGAGCTGAAAATTACGTTCCCATCTTTTGTTTATCAAAATAAGTAAAAAAAAAAAAAATAATAATAATAATTGGGGTCAGTTCCAAAAGTGGATGATTGACCAATTTTTTAACGAATTTTAAAGATGTTTTCTGCATCTTCATGCCATACATAAAACTATAATTTGTTATGAGACACGATACTGACATTACAAGAAAAATTATGAAAATGGAACCATTTAAATGACCCGTGCAAACCCCTTACAACTACCAACGAATGGAAACTATTTTAGCCTCTATAGACCTCTCTTGGAACGCCTATAAGTAAATGGTGTTGTTTAGATTTTGCAATTCATAAAATCCATCCATTAAACACTAATAGGATGATGACAACTTCAGTGCAAATTAAGAAAAATATTGAATTTCAATGAAACTTTTCAAAAACAACCAACAAAACTATAACATGACGAATAACTAAAAGAATAAACTGCAACACATGGGAGGAAACAAACGATTGTTAAACATCAAAAGTACCAAGTAATAACCAAATGACAAAATTAATACCTTCCAAAGAAGTTGTTCATCAAAAAATATAATAATAGTATATTAACACTCACCAAAACCGAGACGGCGCAGAAAATCCTGAAAATGGAAAAAAAAGAATAACATTAATATAAACATTATTAATATGGGTCATTGTGTCACTACCCTTTGTTTCGATTCTCTTTCTTTCTCTCTTTAACTGCCTGGCCACGGGACACTTTAAGTGGAAAGTGGTTGGTCAATCACTTAGTGGCTAACTGACAATATCTACGAGAAACTTTCTGCCCGCTACAGACGAATTTCTCAGCAGTGTCACCATGGATATAGTTGATATTGCATGTGTTTGCGCTTTGCTACCGAAGAGAAAGAAACAGCTAAAGGTATATAAAAGAAGGTACTGGGTACACCCGCTAATTAGCCAAAGACTACTTCGGGGACAGTTTCACATATTATTTGAAGACCTTAGGTCTTATACTGAAGAATTTTACACCTACATCAGGATGAGTGAAGACATTTAATAATCTGATAACAATAATTGGACCTATAATATCTCATCAGGAAACCAACATGAGAAAATATGTGCCGGTAGAAGAAAGACGAAGTAACTTTCAAAGTGAGCAAAAACCCAAATGCATATTGTGTACATTTTCTTATTAATACATAATTCAGCATTCCTCCGCAAGTTACTTAAACATTACATAGAATCATACAGACGATAAATTTAAGTATAACTCATTTCAAACAAGAGTATGAGAATACTACAAACAATTATATTTAGTCTAAATTCAATACACATCATAATGGGATAGAAAGAAAAAATAAAAACAATATAATCTTGTACTGATTTTGAAGAACAGATAAATGGAACAAATATAACTTGAATTCTCTTCTTCTGACTAACTAAACAAAACAACTGAGTCCATCGTTTCTTGCAAATAAATCACTGAGTATGCAAAGCTAATTATGGAAGTGCGAACAAGTCTGTCTCATTCGAGTGTACAGATGTTTCTGATACATGGCTATTTGATGCAGTCGGTGTACACTTTGGTCATGAACCTGTCCTTGGGTATGTAAAAAAAAAGTCTTGGTTTGAGAAATTGCTTTCACAAAGCTGGTGTGGCGAGAACTGTATGGTGGAGGTGTTTGCGGGGGAAAGTATGAGTGGAAGGCATAGCACCATGATATTCATTAGCTGGACCCTGTGTCGACTTCTGCTGTAGTCTTCTCAGGATTTTAAGAATTTCTATTTGTGCCTCAAACTTTTGATCATCACTAAATTTCTTGAATTTTGGAAGCAGTGACAATGATCTGATCGCCATGCAAAGAGAAATTCTAAAAGCGAACGTCCTTTATAAAGGACTTTCGTCATCACAGGATATCTGGCAGGAAATGATCTACAATAACTGTTTCACATCTAATTCAGAAATAGGCAAGTGATTATTATTATTACTAATATTATCATGATTGGTTTTCTTTTTTAGTCTGCATCTATTGTATTGCAATAAAGTGTCCCATTTCATTGTATAGTGTATGATTTACACTAATTATGACTGTTTCATGTATTATTCAGTGACTTTCTTTTAAGGCAAGATGAAATATAGAGATATAGCATAGTAAGTGATATTCTATTTGATACTTTAACATCAATAAACGCTACATTTTCATGTTAATAAATCAGGGTTTCTTCTTCAAAAACAGTATTTTCCCCACCAAAAATCTATCATAAATGCTCTCTATTTAATTCAAATTTCTTGTTATTTAGTAATTTTCAGGACGGAGGTTGAACTTCTCGTATTTAAGGGTTAAAGCTTTTCAAATAATACCTAAACTGACAAAAACTTTTACACAACAAATTTATATTTGCCTTCGTCTTAACAATGAAATAGACGATTTTCACAACTGCCTTATATATTAAGATTGAGAGACATTTACAGTGAAATTCTAAAACCAAAAAGCAATTTTACTAAGAGAAAAAGAGAGAGAGCGAGAGATAGAATTTTCTAAAGCTAAAATATCATTTCCATTGGCAAACTGAATGTTATGCAAAGATGATTAAGTTAAAAATACACAATTATAATTGCAATATAGTTCGTAATATTTAATCATTACAATGATAAAGTAAAGGGTACAACTTTACACCCACATTCCGTCATTTTAATGAGGTATGATGATGAGGTCCATGATGGGAGGAAATGTGGCGACTTTTTTACTTCACTTTTAAGGATTCTAGAGAGCTTCAGACTCCTTGGGAATGATGTATGAAGCTTGGTTTTTATGTCCTCATGACATTATTAATATTAGATATCATCATAAGAACACATGCATTTGAGTTAACTTAGAATGACCCTAGGCGAGAGGAGAGAGAATAAAGCAGAGTAACGTGGAGGGAAAAATAATGATTCCTAAAAGTGGTGATTTCATTTTTCATGTTTACGGGTTTGTTGATGCCATTAGCGGCCTTGGGAATGGGTGTGTGAAAATGAGTCAATTTGAAATTGGCACTCAAGGATGAAAAGGAAAAATTGACCTCGGGGAAATTATGGTCAGATCTCGGTCCTTTTCATGTGGTCGCCTTGATGCATTAAACATCCACAGTGACACCAAGGGTCTCGTTCGGTCCTTCAGAAATTTCTATTTTTCGGTGGGCCGTCATTTTATAGGTTTTGTTTATTCAGGGGACCTTCGCGTTTCCTTTATAGGATACTACATGCAGAAATAAACGTCTCCTTATATCTAAATGATAAAAAAAATGAAAATGAATCTCGAACGAAACAGAACACACAATCTGCGTTCCTTCGAAAACCACAATCTCAGATGCATTGATTTCACCCAATTTTTTCTCTTCTTTCACTTTATTCTCTGTTCCTTCATCCTTTCCTCTCAATTTATCACTTAGCGGAGTTCTTTCAATTTCTTTACAATTTTTCAAGATGTGTTTGTGTCTGTCAATAGGATTTATCAATTCAAAGATATCACGGCGAATGTTATAAAAATAAATTTCTATCTCCAAAATAATATTCGTTTGATTTTTATTTTACAAAGACAAAACTGATGGCAAATAAGTTCCCATTCTTTGGACATAGCGATGCATAGATGAAGGAATCAGAACTGTTATAAGAAAATGAGATAAATAAATAAATTTCGTAAAAAAAAAAAAAAGTCGGATTTCATCCAAACGCAAGAGACGGATTCTTTCCAAAGACGAATAAAGCTTTAAGCATTATGGAAAACACGAACAGAGGTCAATTCGTAACTCATAATAAGATTAATAACTGTTTTTGTGAAAACCCGCAAGATTCGCGGGATGTTTAGTTTTAAGTTCCCATTTTCGCCGATGACACAAGAATAAGTAGAGTGATTACTTGTGATGAAGATAGGAACTCGCAACAAAGAGACCTAAACAATATATATAAATGGGCAGAGGTAAATAGGATGGTATTTAACTCTGATAAATATGAATTAATAAACTATGGTGATAAAGAAGGAATGTTATATGCATATAAAGGACCTAATAATGAAACAATCACAAATAAGGAAGCAGTTAAAGACTTTGGTGTGATGTTGAATAGGAATATGTTATGCAATGATCAAATAGCAATACTATTGGCAACATGCAAAGCAAAAATGGGAATGTTGTTCCGACACTTCAAAACAAGAAAAGCCGAACACATGATTATGCTTTATAAAACGTACGTACGTAGTCCACTTGAATATTGCAATATAATATGGTACCCACACTACCAAAAGGATATTGCACAAATACAGAGTGTACAAAGGTCCTTTACAGCTAGAATAGAAGAAGTTAAGGACCTTGACTACTGGGAAAGACTACAATTCTTAAATTTGTATAGCCTTGAAAGGAGAAGAGAACGCTACATGATAATCCAGGCATGGAAACAGATAGAAGGAATTGTCGAAAACATCATGGAGCTAAAAATATCAGAAAGAGCAAGCAGAGGTAGATTAATAGTGCCAAAACTATACCAGGAAAACTAAGGAAAGCACACAGGACATTAATCCACCACGCACCAACATCGATAATGCAGCGTCTATTCAGCTCATCTTTGAAATATATCAGGAGTGAGCGTAGATTTGTTTAAGGATAAACTCGACAAATATTTAAGCTGCATCCCAGACCATCCAAGACTGGAAGATGCAAAATATACCGGAAGATGCATTAGCAATTCTCTGGTAGACATCAGAGGTGCCTCACACTGAGGGACCTGGAGCAACCCGAACAAACTGTAAGGTCTGTAAGGGAAGGTAAGGTCTCCCCCACAGACGGATATCAGTTTCGCTAACTACAATCATAAATCGCTTACAATTTCTGTCAAAACTAAAAAGTAAAAAAAATAAAGAAAAAAGAAAAAAAAAAATTAAAACATGCTTTTGTTAAAATGCACTAAAAAGTAAAAAATAATGTTTTGAGGCACACCAGGAATTTTTACAATTAATCACGTGGACAAATATAAAAGCGTGGGTCCCAAACATGGAAGGAATTGCTACAAGAAATAAAAAATCTATTTCTTTTCTTGGAGCATTTCCTTCCATGTTTGGGGCCCACGCTTTTATTTTTGTACACATGATTACTTGTCAGAAAATCTGGTGTGTCTCAAAACATTATTTTTTACTTTTTAGTACATTTTAATATAAGCATGTTTTAAAAAGTTTTTTTTATAAGAACAATTACAAACACACTTCAGGGGCTATCGTAAGGTAAGAAGCAGTCTTGTGTAAATTGTTCATAGGTAAAAATGTGCATATATGAAAATAAAAAGGAAAATGTTACTTACTGGGATTTCTCTATTGTTTTTCTGATCATGACAGCTATTATCATGTGTATTATTTAAGAGGATAATAAGCCGTGCCAATTTGTATCTTTGTATTCTGGCATATAGCAGTTTAATCAATCATACTGACTGGGAGGTGTTTATAATATGAAATTGCAATTCTTTCACAAAAAAATGCTTGAAATTTATATATTACCCAAATTTCAACATAATAAAATTTATAATTATTATCAAAATACTAAAATTATGTTATTACAATCAAATCTATCATAGCCCAATAAATGCATTTATAATTATTATCAAAATACTAAAAATGATATGTATATATATATGAAATCAGTGATATATATATATATATGAAATATATATATGATATATATATATATATATATATATATATATATATATATATATATATATATATATATATATATATATATATAATATATTATACATAAAACAGAATGGAGTACTGTTGAGAGAATAAAAGTGGTTGATTGGTACAGGATTTAGGAATAAATGCAACTTATTACTGAGCGAACCAAGAAGGCCAATACCATGTTAAAAAGCAGATCATGTGATAAATTTATTTTTCAAATACGGAAGGTACAAAACGTACCATATAGATAAAAAAAAACACAGACTGATGAATGTAATGTTTGATATCTGATGTTTAAGGGATTCTGGAGGGGACTCAGAGTCCAAGAGAGTGGCGCCTGATGGGGCGTAAGTTTGAAATTGGCAATAAAAGACGGGTGAAAGCATCCCCCTGGGCATCTTGGGCCGATGGAGGTCGTCGTTATTATCTCGTCTTTTGACTATGAAACGCCCACAAAGACTTCAGGGGCCTCGTATCGCCTCTCAGCTATTGCCTTTGGATCCTATAACCTCATGGATCTGGCCTATTCAGAGGCCCTCTGGCTTGCTCTTATAGTTTATTAATTGCGTGAATGGATGGATGCTTCTTTGAGGCTGAAACATACACAGCATGTCTGTCACGGAAGCTTCCAATAAATAAAAGACTCTTTCATCTTTTCGTCATGAAGTCCAGGCTCTCTGAAGGATTTGAAATAGCAGGTCTAAATTATTTATTTTCTTTTTTTTTTTACAATCGTCCTTTCCTTAATTGCTTTCTTGCAAATTCCTTTTCTCTTTCTGTTGGATTAATTCAGTTCTTTGCATTTGACCCAGATCCATTTAATTAATGCAAATACTGATGGTCTGTGTTTTCATGACATTCAAGTCTCCTTGAATGCCTAGCGGCGGACTTTCTCTTTACTCAGATAAGATATTAAATAAATACATAAAAATAAACTAATAAATAAGGAAATAACTAAAAAAATTATGTAAACAAATAAAACGTGAATTTATAAATAAAAAAATATTCAATTCACTAATGCCCTAAAAAATTCTGAAACCATGAGTGTTCTATTAAACTTTCATTTTACACTACGACGACAAGACTTCAGTTTCTCTTAACATTGGAAAAATTTATATAAATAAATAAATAAATAAAAGAATAATCTCCATTCATTGATGTCCTCAAAGTCTTCTCCTTAAAGATTACGAAACCCAGAGCGATTAATTTTTCGTCCCTAATCCTTTTATACCATTACTAAAAAAATTCAGTCAGTTACTGAATGACAAATCCAAGCAGAAAAGAGAACAGGTTTGGGAAATTTTTTAAATATCTTACCTAAAGATCGGCAATCAATCAATAATATTCTGACCACTTCCTTGTTACTTTCCAGAAAATCCAGATGTAAAAAGAGAGAGAGAGAGAGAGAGAGAGAGAGAGAGAGAGAGAGAGAGAGAGAGAATCGTGAAACTCTCGCCTTAGTTGTTGCAAAAAAAAAAGGGGGGGCCAAAAAGCTAAAGGGTCCTCAAAGACCACTCTCCATCGAAAAAGTTGGTCGAAAAAAGACAAAACTTTAGCATTACGAGAGCGTGCTGGCCACCTCATCACACCTCATCCCTTCTCTCTCTCTCTCTCTCTCTCTCTCTCTCTCTCTCTCTCTCTCTCTCTCTCTCTCTCTCTCCTCTCTCTCTCTCTCTTTAACATGAACGCACCATTAGGAAATTTTGGTCGTTCTTTTCGAGACTCGCCGAAGACCGCATTCCTTGCAGGTTCGCAATTCTGCTCTTCTGTTTAGCTTCTTGAGGAAAGCTTAATGTTCTAAGTGTATAGGAATCTCTTTGAATATAAACCTGAAGGACAGACAGATATTCCGTTCCGTATTGCCGCTGACTGAAAGTGTCGCAACAAAACTGTCTATCCAAGTGGAATAAAGACTGAAAGGGAAAGAGAAGAAAATGATTGTTTTAGTAACTTTGATTGTAAAAGAGCAGCATAGACCAGAAAACTAGGAAACACATGATAGTACACAAAGCAATACACCCAAGAGCAAATACAGACAGACTATACATAACACGAAAGGAAGGGGGGAGAGGACTACTAAGCATAGAGGACTGCGTCAACATCGAGAGCAGAGCACTGGGGCAATATCTGAAAACCAGTGAAGATGAGTGGCTAAGGAGTGCATGGGAAGGACAGATAAAAGTAGACGAAGACCCAGAAATATACAAAATATACAGAGACAGGAGAATGAAAAACAGAACAGAGGAATGGCACGACAAACCAATGCACGGACAGTACATGAGACAGACTAAAGAACTGGCCAGCCATGAAACATCGCAATGCCTACAGAGGGGAGAACTCAAGAAGGAAACAAAAGGAATGCTAACAGCGGCACAAGATCAGGCCCTATGAACCAGATATGTTCGAAGAACAATGGATGGAAATAACATCTCACCAATGTGCAGGAAGTGCAATATGAAAGACGAGACCATAAACCACATAGCATGCGAATGTCCGGCGCTTGCACACAACCAGTACGATAAGAGGCATGATTCAGTAGCAAAAGCCCTCCACTGGAGCCTGTGCAAGAAACACCAGCCAGATTGCAGCAATAAGTGGTACGAACACCAACCTGAGGGAGTGATAGAAAACGATCAGGCAAAGAGCCTCTGGGACTATGATATCAGAACTGATAGGGTGATACGTGCCAGTAGACCAGACATGACGTTGATTGACAAAATTAAGAAAGTATCACTCATTGATGTGGCAATACCATGGGACACCAGAGTAGATGAGAATGAGAAAAAATTGGTAAGTATCAAGACCAGAAAATCGAAATAAGGATATGGGATATGCCAGTGGAAATTGTACCCATAATCACAGGAACACTAGGCACGATCCCAAGATCCCTGAAAAGGAATCTGGAAAAACTAGATGCCGAAGTAGCTCCAGGACTCATGCAGAAGTGTGTGCTACTAGAAAACCCACATAGTGAGAAAAGTGATGGACTCCTCAGGAGGCAGGATGCAACCCAAAACCCCATACTATAAAAAAACACCCAGTAAAAGGATGACTAATAATAATAAAAATAATAATAATAATAATAATAATAATAATAATAATAATAATAATAATAATAATAATAATAATAATACATATTTCTTAATGACCTGAAAACTCTTCGGATGAACACTATTTCCAAGTACATGGTCTGTAAGAAAAAAGTAATTATGTACTGGGAAAAATATTTAACGCTATCTATTTGCCCAAGATAGAATTCCTGGCTAACTTTTAGACCTACACAGTCTCTCGACAATTTTAAAATTCTATTTCTCTGATAACAAAAACCACAACGACAATAATAATAATAATAATAATAATAATAATAATAATAATAATAATAATAATAATAATAATAATACAGGGTTATTAATTTAAGCTCCCCTACTCAAAAAAAAAAAATTAGGTAAAGAACCTTACTGAGATGTTACGCTCACAGCAAAGTTTAGAGTTTGCATGAAACCTGGGCAGATCTTAAAAACTCTTCTTCCTAATCTTCTTGAAGTCCATTAAATAAAGTTTCCAGAAGACTCAGCATTTCTTACGATATATTGCAGAGTTTTCTCTATAATATAATGAAACCCAAGGTTCTTTGATCACACCCAGATAGATGTATGTTACGTTTGTGTTGAATTTGTATCACAAAAAATAAATAAGCTGCGCCCTCTTAGGTGAGAAAATGGATTAATAAACTTCTGTGGTCTAGTCTGAAAAAGGTTGGATACTCTTTTCTTATTCATTTACTGTTAGTCATCAATATCATAACTAAATTCTTTCTTCTGTTAGAGAAAAGAGGTCCATTCTATAAACAAAAGCCTAATTTCGTTACTTTTATTTTTACTTCAATTTACTGTTACAGACATTTTCTACATTACCTCTTAGAAACATGAGATGACAACGTCTTGTACAGATTTTCTATCACAAAAAACAAATCAGTTTTAGATCCAGGTGAGAAAATGGTTTCGCTGCATCTCTAGTCTGACCTTCACAGAACCTTTTCCGTCACCTAAAGTGTATCATAACTGAGGAAGTCCGTGGTTGCAGCTTTTAGTTCCATAAAGATGCCTAATTTTTACTTTTATTTTTACTTCAATTTACTGTTCACAGACAGAGTACTTGCTGAAAATGAGATTCGTCTTGTAAGATTTTCTACACATGAAACAAATCAGTTTTAGATCCATAGAGGTTTCGCTGCATCTTATGATACAGAACCTATATCCTAAATATATCAAACTGATAGTCCGTGGTTGCAGCTTTTAGTTCCACTTAGATGTTTTTATATATTATATCGATTATATATAGAGTACTTTGCTGAATATTATATATATATATATATATATATATATATATATATATATATATATATATATATATATATATATATATATATATATATATATATATATATATATATATATATATATATATATATATATATATATATATATATATATATATATATATATATATATATATGTATATATGTATATATATATATATATATATATATATATATATATATATATATACTGTATATGGATAGAATCATATCACAATTAATTCATTTTTATTCACAAGTTGATGCTGATTTTTTCTTTACATTCTTGATTGCCCTATCCAAAAATTACGAGTTTTTCCTTTTTAATTCACATGGTTATTCGTTTCTACATTTTTTTTATTTCTAATTTTATGAATATATTCTTCGTTAGCAGAGACGATGCAAAGTAACTCAAGATCGCTTTTTCGAATCAAGAGCAAACATCGTAACGTCTTCATTATTCAATCCTAACAGGCTTTATTTAGATTGCAAAATTTGCTTTCTAATATTTTGTTATGTGCATCATATACACGCCAAAGTCTATTTATTAACATACGATACGGTGCCTCGTTCTACCACTCAAAATATAAAAAAATAACTGAAAACAAAAACTTTAATGTGAATGACATCTTGAACCATCTGCCTAACATATTAAAAAGTCAACAGTTAACACTGAAAAAAACTAAGGATCGCACATGGCCACCAAGAGGATCATTTGCTCTAAATTTTCCTCCCCTCGTGCTATTACCAGATATACCCAAACTAACTTTGTTCATGAATTACCTAAACGAGCATTACAACTTTTCGCTCCCTTTTCTATTCGATGATAATATTTCTCAGTTTAAGGAGATGCCAACATAACATGCATTTTGGTTCTTCTTTCCTCCTCTCCTGCAGTTTGAATATATTTATATCTTTTGCAGTAGGTGACAGCCAGTTAATCTGACCTTCAGTTTTTGAACTTAAATTATTTTTGGTGTACACACATAATTATATGCAGTATACATACATAAATACACACACACATTATATATATATATATATATATATATATATATATATATATATATATATATATATATATATATATATATATATATATATATATATATATATATATATATATATATACACACACACCACTGCAAAAATAATGTTTGCTGATCACTGATTTATTTATTTTTTTAGGTTTTCGTACTGCCTAAATTCTTGCATAATAAAATAACTGGCAAACAGGTGATAATCCTATCTCATCTCATCAATTTTGAGTCGAAAGAAATTAATCCTTAAAGCAACGAAACATAATACAAGGAATAAATGAAAATAATGTTTCCATGCTAAAAAATTATTTTTGTCCGGAACTGTTACTATGGAATGAACTTGGAACATTTACCGAAAACAAAACTTTTTAATCCAGGCTTTGAAAGCCAACCGACTCTAGTTTCAGGAAAGGAATTAACTGCGCTTAAAGTAGATCATGACCTCGTCAACGGATTACCCAGCTTTGTCGAGACTCGAAACTCAGGTGGAGAAAGTATAGGGTCCTATTTCTATCAGACAGTACTCTCCCTATCTACAGGTACTATATATCTATATATTGCAGTCACTGTTCCTTTGATCTGAAGAGTAAAGGTCCAATATCTTTCAAGCAATTCCCTTTCAACTATACATGTAATATTTTGGTCAACTCTGCTGAGCTCAAGGGTTGAGATTCTTTCCTAGACAGAAAGTACACACACATGCGTACTTTCTTTTAAGTACTTTTTCGGTACATGTTCCTTTGAGCTGAAGGGCAGAGGTCCTATTCCAATCAGACAGAACTAGTTTTTCTTTTTTTCTTTTACAAGTACATTTTTAAGGTTCCTCTGAGCGGAGGTGTAGAGTTATTTCTATTTCTACTGTACTATTTTGGACAATACTCTACTGAGCTCAAGGGTAGAGGTCCTAGTCCTATCAGGCAGTACTCTCTTTTGCAGGTACATTTTTGAACTGATGGGTAGAGGTCTTATTCCTGTGAGGCAGTCCCTTCCCTCTTTCTACAGGCATAACTTCAGCCACAATGCCATTGAGGTCTTTGTAGAATTCCCATCCCAGTGAGGCAGTCATCTGCCCTTTCCTTCAGTTGCTATTGTGGTCCGTATTCCTTTGAGCTAAAGAGTGCAGGTTTAACTCCTAACACTCAGTTCCCTCCTTTACTACGAGCACGCTTCCAGTCTTATTCTCAACATGCAGTGCACTCCTTTTTGCCGGTACTATTTTGGTCAGTGTCCTGGTAAGGTCAGGTGGAGGTCCTAAATCTGTCTGTTAATACTCTCCACATTTTTTTTTATAGGTCCTATCTCAAATTCTGTTCTGTTCAGCTCAGTTTAAGAGCTCACTTTACCTATAATGTTACTTCATTTTTGTTCCATTCTGTCCTTTAATTGTAAAAAAAAAAATACATTTAATAGTCTGAACTCTTTCCTTAATATTGTGGCAAAAAATTAACCCAATTTTATGCTGTGTAAAAAAAAAAAACACTCATTAGCCGTCCCAAAGTAGGTAATCGATAGGTGGAGTGCTCATAAATGCAGGCTGGGATTTTTTTAAAATTTTTACCTCACAACGAACAAATGAATTAATTGTAAAGGAGTTCCTATTCCCAGTTATTGACAAATTTTGCTCTATAAGATGTCACTCAGCCTGCAAGTTACAAGAAACACACACACAATCACACACACACCACGAAATTCAACCGTTTTCGGTGACCAAGCAATTAATGGCAGCACCAGAAATGACTGAAGGAAAGTTACCTGGAAAGATTTAGAATGAAACTCATGTCGAAACTGAGGTTATCAATTTCTAGCCTTAACAAAAAGCAAGCATACATAAATTCCCCTTTTATTAGGTAATAACTGTACCCAGTGAGGCAGCGAAACTGCACAAAGGTAAGAGTAACTAGATCACCAATCCCGATGTACTTCACAGTCGTTAACAAACGCTTCTCGTGAATCGCAATGAAGGATGAGAGTCCCACAAAATAACCGTCGATGACTTCATTATGGTCCACAGCCACATTCAGGCAACCCGCTTTCCCCTCCCTCGAACTCTTCACGTTATCTATTCAAATATCATGATTCGGTCGTTCCGTATTGACGAGGAATTATTATGATGCGGTTTCCAAATGAGCGAACTGGGCGTTATTGGATGTATCTAACAGTGATGACTGTCACGTATTACAGACTTACCAGGCGCTCTGTTTCTTTTATCGACTGGTGTTTTGTGGTTGGATAACGTGATAAACTCCAGAGGGTAAATGGTTGATCCAGCTGTTAAAGGGATAATGCCATCGAAATCTATATCTGGAAATAATTTGATTTCAAAGTGATTTTTATATGAAAATCAACAGTTAGGGAATAATGTTATCGAATTCCATTACCTTCGATGCAATTTGCGTCCAAGGGGATTTATATATGAAAGTGCCTTTACCCTGACGAGGATTCGACATTAAGCCATTTCCCCTTGCAGGTAGTGATTCCAAAAATAAGACAACAGAATTATAACAGCCACAGTCATACTATAACTGTATCAACCTTAAAATTCGGCTTAAACCTAATACCGATCACATACACCTCCAGCCATGCAGGGGAAAAGGAGAAGATATTTGATATTCAGATCAGAATGCCAACCAGATATATACCCTCAATATGGTAAATTCTAATTATGTGACAATGTAAGCTGAATTATTTTCTGCTCATTTCTAAGCATTTGCCATTATCTGTTAACCTCACGTCATTTCAAAGAGAATAAAAACGGCAATAAAGAAAAAAGTTAAATGAGTTGGCATTGTTTTTTCACTGGAAGTCCAAGTCCAGTTCACAAACATTTCGTCAAGCTTGATAATGGAGCTCTTTGAATACAGCAACAGCTTTGGTACAAATCCTAGTACCACTAAGTCAGAACTTGCCCAATAGTATATATTTAAAAATAAATTCAAAATCTATATACTGATTTTCATGGTGTATCTGACATGGTATATATAAAAAATTAATTTTCTTAAACTTGTTCTTAAGTAGAAAATTTGACATTCCCATATTTTACGAATTATTGCAATATTATGGAAACATTCCGAACTAGAAACCTATGTACTTTTATTTAAAAAAAAAAAAAAAAACTGTGTACTTTTTCCTTATATGTCTTCGGGTTTACTTCAAGATATAGATTTGTCGACATGTGATAAAGACTCTGTTATAGCAAGAATTATTTTTCTTTAGTCAATATGAAAAGCAAATGAGATAAATATCTAAAATCAACGTAAAAGATTGTAAATTTGCGAGTTTGGATGTAACTTCCCTGTTGACCAACGTACCAGTCAAGGCGACGATGGAAGCAATAAAAAAGAATATGGAGGAAGGGGTTTATACATGCGACTTAGATCACGACGTTTTGATATAATGTGTTTAAGGGGGCGAAAACCACTATATACAAAAAAATGGCGTGGCCATGGGTTCGAGTCTTTCGCCAACCCTAGTTGATATCTTTATGGAATGGTTTGAAAGGGTAAAGGTGGGCAAAGTAAATAAAGGTAACTTAAATATCATAAAATGGGTAAAATACGTGGATGACATCTTGGTTATTTAAAACGGAGAAAGGGGAAGATCTACACAAGTTCCTAGAAAACATAAATAAGCTAAATGAACACATCAAGTTCACAATAAAGAAGAAGAGAAGGAGGGAATAATGAAATTCCTTTGTTGGGTGTTCTGGTAAAGAGGAAGGGAAAATTAAAATTCATGGTATACAGGAAGAAGACACGCAACCAATTCATACATACATATGTTCTCCCGTCATAGTAAAGAAATAAAAATGGGAGTAATGACAGGGTTGGCCATTAGGGCTTATAGTACTATTTGCAATCCAGAATTCTTAGATGAAGAGCTGGAATACCTGGGGAGAGTTTTTAGGATTAGGATACCCTAAGTACTGTGGGAGCAGGCACACATCAAGGCAAGAAAAAACTATTTTACAGGTGGTAGGGAGAGGAAGGGATAGAAAAGGAACATTTGGTAGGGAACAAAATAATTACAGTCCCGGACAACAACTCGATTACACCCATCACCAGGAAGCTACATAATTTCAAATTGATAGGCAACTACAAAAACACCATTAAGAATAAAATAGAAACAAAAAGTCATATACATAGTAAGGAGGAGATATAAGAGGGGGCTATATATGGGAGCGTGTCTAGACTGTGAAGAAGGGCACTATGTACAAAAGAAACTGGCAAATCCTGTTAAAGAGCTAAAAGCAAACAATACATTTAAAACATAAGACATTATAATCAGACGTCGGCAGTTGCCAAACATTGTTGGAAAAAAGACCACAAAATAGATTGGGAAAATATGAATTTTTCTGTAAAGGAACACCAACAAAACGGTGATTTGAAAAACTGGTTGCAGAGAACGCCTTCATACCACATGCACTATTTGTTTTACAACACAATGGCAGGGAACACCATGGAAATGCCCATTTTTTGAAGACAGCATATCAAGAAAAACTGTACACTCCACAGCAGCAAGGAAACAAAAGAAAAACGAAAAGAGGACGCACGGGACACGAACACCTGGACATATGAAGATGAGGGAAGTGAAAGACCAAGGTCACGGGTGAAGATGGGGAGGAGGTCACACAGGAGGAGGAAGGCAATTATAGGAATTAAAGTACCCAGCACACAGATATAAATGCAGCTGGACTACAAGTCTGGTCATTGTACGGATACTTGAGAATGAGGACTGTTTGTCCTAGAAAGCTTGTAACCTATTTTTGAATAAATATCTCCACTAGATACCATCCAGTTGGAATGAGGTCCTGTTAGTAATTGTACTAATGCACAGAACAATTGTGTATGTGATAAAGTTTAATATATATATATATTTTATATATATATATATATATATATATATATATATATATATATATATATATATATATATAATATACAAATATATATACGGAAATAATATATTTTATATATGTTACTATTTTAAGTTGATAATAACTTCGTCGTCCCGTGGGCTCGAACCAGCGACGGACAAGAACTATATATATATTTATAGTTGATAATAAAATATATATATATATGAAAATATATTATTTTATATATATATTTATATATATATATATATATATATATATATATATATATATATATATATATATATATATTATATATATATATATATATATATATATATATATTATATACATATAACATCCTCCATGACCTCAATTCTTACAAGTTTATTGCCGGCGTTTGATGACACATGTCGCATTTTCAAGGCTAAAGAAGAAAATAATTTGCACCACAGATAGAATCACGGTATTAAAAAGATTTTTAAAAAATTTTAATATTTAAAATTCACAAAAAATGGCAATGCAGCGTTAAAATTAGGTATATAAATGAACATAAAACAAGAGAAGTAAAAAGGATCACAAAGATATAAGTCAAGGGAACCAAGACACAGACTCATCAATCGAAATGAAAGAATAATACTGAAAGAATACAGAAAATATGCATAAAGGAAAAGACAGGCAACATATAACTGAGTTGCCTATATATATATATATATATATATATATATATATATATATATATATATATATATATATATATATATATATATATATATATATATATATATATATATATTTCCATTGACAACTGATAAATTATAGTATTTTGACATTCGATAATACTGATATCATAGTATAAATGAAAATAAGGGGACTGAAATTATTTGTTAATGACCTTTCCGTGTGACTTTTTTTTGTGGATGGTGTTATACTTAAATTTAAAGGTGAGTTCATACTATAATAAAACATGTCATGAACATGTCAGAACCATATCGCAAACATATCACAAAGTAGTTGACAACAAGCCAACGACCGTCAGTGGAAACGAACCTTTGGCAAATGCTGGAAAATCGTCTGAAGCTCTCGTTTGAACAACTAAAAGTCGTTGACTTGTATCTAACCAATTTTAGGTTGTGTACGATAAGTTATCGACGCGTTTTGCTGCAGCGCTGACGAACCCTAAGAAATAATTCATGAATGCTGCCACTGTAACAGTCTATTTCTAGACCTTTAAAATGCAATACAAAAGTACAAGAATATCCAACTGTATGATAACTCTCCCATCAAGTATCCAATTCTCCATTTACCCACTCACCTGCATGTGTAATGGTCAAACATCCTGGACAAACAGAGTGTTAATTAAGGGTCCGTTGCATTCATATTTTTGATTGCCAGATACCGCTATTACGCTCAATTCATTTATTCATAACCCGAACACCGTATTGGGCATATGTCGATCAAATCTTCTTCAGTGCGCAATTAGAGGTTAAACCATGATGAAAACGTCAAATGCAGTCGCGTGCATCACCATTTAAATTAGGAGCTGTTGTTGTTTTGACAATGCTTTGCTTTTTTCACGGTATATTCGATGCATTTGTTAACGAGAGGATCATTTGATTGTACAGTGAGAGCGGGACGTAATCAGGAAATTGTCTGTCAAAACATGAACGAGTTACGTTTGGATTCACCGGTGTGTTTTGCGGTTGTGAGGGTCCTAATGTTCCTGCGAACCTTGGTGAAATTGTATCCAGGCACGGGCGCGCGAGCATGCACACACACACACACATATATATACATACTGTATATATATATTAAGCTGTTCCCCTTACAGGGAGGGGGCGGGTACCTTGCAAGAGAAGACAGACAATGATCACAGCCGCTTTCTTACTTGAAGTGATGAACAGTGGCTGAATCCCCTGTGCAGAAAACTTCCACTTCATTAGCCTATACATATTCCTACACTTCAGGCTTATCAGTAACACGTTCAACCCCCTTATACATACTGCTCTCTCACCTTCCACATGTGGAAATGTTTCTATTTGTGTCTGTGTGTATATGTAAAGAAATAATGAACGAAAACCACATGGATAGAATCAATGATTTCAGAATATAAAAATGAATAAGTAAATTATTCCACCAAAAATGTCAAAGTAATTTCCCCTTGAACCTCAGTAGCTGTGGAAATAAGCAACAAATTTTAAAGAGAAAATAAAAATTCCCCTCATAGTTTGTTAGGCCATAATCCTGATCGTTTATCTATTTCTAGTGAAATACGGAACGATAAGGGTACACTAATAACACTTTATGGTAATGACAAAATGAGAGAGAACAAAACATTATTACAGCGACAGGAACTTCAGTTACATGAAATCCCCTGATTTCAAGAATATTCCAACAACATGAAAGTTCACACTGCGCAGAGAACTGAAAATTTTATATTTATGCTTCTAAATAAAAGTGTATAATGTAATTTACCCACTGTTTACAAAACACATGAAAAGAATCAGAAAAGTTTGCAACTAAAAACGTGTTTTTTACTGAGGCTTTTCCGCCTTCTCTTATGAACTGAGGAAAAATGTTGTAGCAAAATGCGAGGCGGGTTGTAAAAAGGCCATTTCAGGTAAATGTAACTTTTCAGAGAGGAAATAAAGATGCGGAATAAAATCCAAAAGCTTACTAAGAAATAAGTATAAAAAATTTTCTTCATTAAGACAAGGTAAATAATAATAATGAAAAAACTAATACAATACTAAAAATTTGAACAAAGATTAATTAATATACACTAAGACGTTCAGAACACAAGGAAGACCGTAAATTTGAAACCAAATCACAATAAATTAGCGTCATGAGAACCAATCCACCCACCCCTCTACCCAAACCCACCAGGTTTTCCACGGGTGAGTGAAAAACGAAAAATATGACAAAATCAAAGACAAAAAACACCACACGAAAAAATGTCCACAACGTAACGGAAAATGAAAAATCCCGTACACAGCTTAACGGAAAACAGAAAAAACATCCTCCGCTAAACAGAAAACAATACCTATAACTTGGAGCTCGAAAAGAAAAACAGTATTCCACAATCTAACAGAAAAAAAAAATCCACATCTTATTATGTTAAAGGCCCTCGATGAACCTTGGCAAAGGGCCTTTGGCCTTACCTAAGTTTAGTTCGTATCCAGTAGCTGGTAGCCGACAAGTTCCTTTCCTCTCTCTCTCTCTCTCTCTCTCTCTCTCTCTCTCTCTCTCTCTCTCTCTCTCACACACACACATTTACCTATTCTGTCTAAGGTGTGTAAATCAAATCCTAGAATTACAAAACTAAAATCTATTAAGCAAGTTTAACAACGAATCATGTAAAACGAAATTAAGGAAGATGGATGTTAAACCCATTAAGGATTACCCCGAAGCAAAGTTTTATGTCAAATATGATTCGAGGAAATTAATTACTGTCCCCCACCAACACTCTAAAGTCTAAACCAACCCAGATTTCACTTACGTCTGTTACGCACAACTTTCAAAGTCATTTCTGTCACTGGTTCCATTATAAACGATCACTTCCCATCAACCATTTTAAACGCTCGCTTATACAGGAGCATATCCTTCCCAATTTATCATGGGTCCATTGAAACATTCCTGGCATAGAGCGGAACCGTCTCTATTAAAATCCAGTTTATAAACACACCAAAATATAGGAGATAAATGTTAAATAATAACAAAAAGAACAATCACTAAAGGATCAGTTTCGTAGAGGTTAGTAATTTTTTTAAGTCTCTACTTACACTTAAGCGAATGGGAATCTTGATTCAGCGTGTCCAACACAACCTCTTAGTTTGGGCTATCACCAAGGTGTAAGTAATCTATCACAACCCCCTTCTCACTTAGCGATTTCGTAATGGACAAACGGATTCACATCTCCGTTAACACACCCTAATATCGGATTATAACCAGACCAAAAAGTTCCATGGAATAATGTTAGAAATTTCCACCACTGACACGTGACGCTGTATCAGAGAGCCCTCCGAACAATGTTCAGGTCACAGATCGATCAGCTGTACACTAGGCAATGAATAAACACTTAAGACACCTGCAAGATCACGTGAACACGACAAGCGTTTGTATGTTACCAATAATAACATATATATATATATATATATATATATATATATATATATATATATATATATATATATATATATATATATATATATATATATATATATATATATATATATATATATAAATATATAAAATATTTAAATTTTAAGAGACTCCAACACATCAAACTGAGGGTCCCGAATGAATCTTTCCCTTCACTTAATAGTGCTAGCCATTCAGCATTTAGGATTGAATAAGGACATTTGTTCATTTTATGTAAAACTAATATTTTCATTTACTCCAAAAATATTAATCAGTTACTGAAAGAACTTTTTCTTTGGTTGCTTATGAATGCTATGATAACAAGGAATTCTCTCCTGCGTTGGGTTCGTATTATCCCTAAAGCTATTTGGTCATTAGTGGAGATTGTTATTTGCTCTTTTTTTAAACCAACGATTATTCCTTGTATCTATTTATTTATATATTTACTGATTTTTTTA
>NC_089785.1:4183092-4212506 GCF_040412425.1 Macrobrachium rosenbergii | reverse complement strand
TGCAGTCCAACACCTCAAACCGTTACTTCTTGGTGCAAAGTGTGGGGGTTTCTCTAGTTCCAAGCTTTTGAGCCTCTACTTCATCTCCTGCATTTTTCTGGCTCTCTCTATCCTGCTGTCCAACATCTCCAACACCCTCTTTCACTGTCTTCAGCGATGAACAGCCAAAAGTGCCCCAGTGCTTAGCCTGACGGCCTCAATTTCATAAACCATAACTTCTCTTTTGAAAGTCCAATTTTCGAAATTGTAATCTTCAAGTCATTCATAGATGCTCTCTCTCTCTCTCTCTCTCTCTCTCTCTCTCTCTCTCTCTCTCTCTCTCTCTCTCTCGAGACTCGAGCTCAAGTTTTAATAAAATGAGATTCACTCTCTCTGTTATGGAAGGCAATGAAGAAGGTGTTAATATACTTGCGTGAGCTTTTTGCCTAATAGATAAAGCTCGTGCTGATTTTTTTCCTTAGCCCGTGGGACCCAGTGAATGACCTGGAAGTATTTTGGGAGTGTTATGATGATAACCTCATCACATTTAGTCTTCTGGAGGGAGGATGAGTTTCATTAGCTTATTTTCATTAAAAAATGAATTCTGTTCATCATTCAAGTTCTTTTTAACTAATGAAAACGCCAGATTCAGATGACATTTTTTTCAGATTCCTATTTACCTGTGCTTTTCATTCTCTTCCATTTTGTAAAATGTCAGTTATATATATATATATATATATATATATATATATATATATATATATATATATATATATATATATATATATATATATATATATATATATATATGCATGCATTTGTATGTTTGTAAGATCACTTCGTCTAATTATTGGACCAGATTCAGTGTCTTTTGAATTCCATCAAATAAAGTGGTCTTGTTGTCATCAAGAATTTGCAGCCAAATAAACTACAGTTATACCCAAATATTTGTCTTATTTTCTGAGTAGAATGAGATTGGTATTTCCTAGTTTCAGAATGTCAAGCTGGGCTTTCTCCTCCCTTTCCCCAGGTCAGGAAATCATTATTTTGTTATTTGATGCACTCTCAGCACTCTTCTTCTTTCTGCTCGAGTTCGTATTTCACTCTGATGATGTCTGTTATGGTTACTGATGGCTGTTAATTATCTGTGACAGGCGTCGTGCAGTGAGATGTATCGGAACAATTAATCCCTGAATTATATGTCGACTCTTGAAACGAAGCCTCAGGAGGCAAATTGTGGCAATTAGGGCTATTGCAATGACCAAGGGCCATTTTTTCTACGCAAAGCCTCGTATTGCAAAGCAGTTAATTTTCCTAATTAGTGTACATTAAACCAACAATAGAAAATGTCAAAAACGTATAATTTCTTTTTGTTTAAAGTACTATATTAGGGGTAGACAACAGAAAAAGTGTTTCTGATAGTTAAATCTTTCTAGTAAATTCATATGTTACAAGCTTCTACTATGTAGAAACTCTGTATTATTATTATTATTATTATTATTATTATTATTATTATTATTATTATTATTATTATTATTATTGCGGAAAAATACATCCCCATTTTTATATTTATAATGTTCTACAGTTGTCAGAATTAAAACTATCGCTGAGCAGGCTCAGAAGTTCCAAGCTTTGAAAATTCTCACGGCTGTGTTTCACCACAGTTTTTTTACTATTTTTTCTAACTGTTTTTTGTTTCTTCTCTCAGTTCATAAAAGCTG
Organism: Macrobrachium rosenbergii; assembly: GCF_040412425.1. NCBI lineage: Eukaryota > Metazoa > Arthropoda > Malacostraca > Decapoda > Palaemonidae > Macrobrachium > Macrobrachium rosenbergii. Next base: position 4,210,806 of record NC_089785.1, on the reverse strand, counting down.
TGGCAAGAGCAGTTTATTAACATGGTTTGTTACAACTGCACCTTTTCATATGGGTTATAACTCATAAACAAAAATAGCATGCAATCGTACACCCAGGTACACTTATCTATACTTCAGTCTGATATATTTGTTAATTCTATGACAAAATTTCCAAAATGTTGGAGACACCTTTTTTTTTTTTTTTTTAAGTAGTCATTTGAAGCAAAAAAAAGTTTAATATATATGTTTTCATTTCAGTCTGAATGTTACATTTATTGACAGCACAGCTGTGGTAAATTTGCTAACCTAAATTAGGAGAAATTTTAATTCATTGGTAAATGCAGGTGTGGACAAACAATTGCTAGATTTACCACAGTTTGTGGATATGTGTGTGTGTGTTTGTAATGTTGAGGGTATGTGCGTGTATCTACATTTATGAGACATTCAAACTTTAACATTTGAATATAAATGCATAACGTATGTTTTAGTCACTGATTTTATTAAACTGTCTCACTAACGTTATTAACTGTGTTTAGGTAAAGAAATTAACATCGCTCTTTACATTAGAAAATCACTTATACTACAACACTCCCGATAAGAAAAAGACACAGTCACTTTCAGCTATAAAACCTCCCCATAGCAGCCTTTGTCAAACTTCAAATCTCAAGCAAAATTTCCCGCACTGGAATTGAGAAAATTTCTCTGACAATGACAATGAAATGAAAGTTAGAGAGAAAAACCGAAGGGAACAGAAAGAGATTCATGTAGAGCGAGGAAAAGCTTGCAGAAATGGAATGACAACAAAAGAGAGCAATGGAGCTTAACTTGAAGAGATGATATATACGGATGGCAGAAGGAGAAGCCTGGGCTTTTTCAGAGATGCAATAAAATATTGTTCAGAGAATGGTACGTATATATATATATATATATATATATATATATATATATATATATATATATATATATATATATATATATATATATATATATATATGTGTGTGTGTGTGTGTGTATGTATATATGTATATGTATATATATGTATATATATATATATATATATATATATATATATATATATATATATATATATATATATAAATTTCTGACTCACGTGGGGATCGAACCCAGGTCTCTCAGGTGGAAAGCAAGGGCGTTACCCACTGGGCCACAAGTCTAAAAAGTCGGAACCCGAGAGCAACTGCACCCAAATGAATTACCTGGGCAAGCTAACTGCTTGCATACCAGCAGTTTTTCCCCAACTTTTGGGGAAATTTCATTCAATTATCCCTCCAGAAGGGATAATTCAGATGAAAATGTTGTCCGATGGGTCATTGCTGAGTCAGGAAGTTGGGGAAAACTCGCTGGTATGCAGAAGCAGTTAGCTTGCCCAGGTAATTCCTTGGGTGCAGTTGCTCTCAGGTTCCGACTTCTTTTAGACTTGTATGGCCCAGTGGGTAACGCCCTTGCTTTCCACCTGAGACCTGGGTTCGATCTCGGACGTGAGTCAGAAATTTATTTCTGTTCCACACGTGATTGTGTGTTGATGATTTCTATATATATATATATATATATATATATATATATATATATATATATATATATATATATATATATATATATATATATATATATATATATCACACACACACACACACACACACATAAGGGATGGCAAATGGGTGAGGGAGGATGATTTTATAAAAGTGTTAATTGATAAAGTATGAAGGGAGAAGACTACGTCATTAAGTATAAGACAATGGGAATGCGATATATGGATTTCATAATGGCGAAGAAAGGAATGCCTCTATGGATGGCACAAGAAGGAAAGCGTTGATTTGTTTAGGTAAACGAAAACAGGAGAAGTAAGTCACAGAAAAGTTCGAGTGAGGGAGATCGGACAGTTTCTATGAAAGATTTCGAGGACGCCGTCTATGGAAGTGGGGACTGAACTCTCTAATCCCCACACCTTCCAAAAAGTGATGTTTGTATCTTGTGATGGCGACTAATAGAAGAAATTATTTTTCAAGATTAAAACTGTTTGCATACTATACAGAGAGAGAGAGAGAGAGAGTGTGTGTGTGTCACTGTAGCGGATTTTGCCACTGAAGTGGTATTATCAAATCCGTGCACGGACGGGATGCCGAATGTATTTTTGTCGAAGGACAAGAAGCAGAAGCCAGGAAGCCGAACGGACAGAAAGCCGAACAGACATAATGCCGAACAAACACAATGCCGAACAGACATTAAGTCGAACGGACAAAATGCCGAATATTTTTTTTCTTTATTCAAATTTGACTATGAAAAAAAAAAAACAATAATAGTTTTTTTCAGTCGTTAGAAAATCGATAAGAAGGCTTTTTCTTTGTTTTGTTTTGAAAATTTCAGAAACATATAAAAGAGAAAAAGGAGCAAAAAAGTAAAATGCTTGATAATTATTTTATTTCGACAATGTTTTAAAGTAAATGCTTGATAAATATTTCATTTCTACAATATGTTACAATATACTGCAAAGAGAAAATGTGTTGGATGGGTAAAAATATTTGAAAAACGACATAGTATAATACAAAAAGAAAATAAAGAATATTTAAAATTGTGAGCCAGAGATCGTAGAAACGCTAATCCTTCGTCCTTATCATAAGAACAAAATATGGATTTTATTCTATCGTTTCCTCGAAGTAGGTTCCTTCCACGTGGTGAGGGGGTAGGGCCCTGGCTTTTCTTCTTCGTTCTCTTTGAAGAATAAGAGCCAGGCCCTGACGGATCACCTACAAACTTTTCGATTTAAATGGCGTGGATATTTTCACTTTCGTACAAATTTCTTGGACCTGGTAAAATAGGAAAAAGGTATCATAGCTGGAATTGGGTTTATATCCGAAGCTAAATGGTGAGAACCGTGGCAGGACCATCAACTGCCCGATAATGTTCGGACCTGAGTTTTCAGGCAGAACTATTCTACAGGACTGGACCACGGATTCCAGGGGATCTAGTTCTGGGAATAGGACTCTCGGCATTCTGTCCGGTTTTGCCCATAATGTGATTAAGGTGGGATGATTGTATTCTCAGTAATGCTCTCAGTCCTATCAAGCGGGTTGGCTTACACTTGAGCCACTCTAATCATGTTGTGCCATCCTTTGGGGTAGGGTAGGGATGCGGACATTTGGGAGTCAGTTCTCACTTGTGCCATTAGTGGAGGAATGAACTCCATGAAAGGCTGATGATATCTTTTAAGGTTTTCAGGTTTACTTTTTTTCCTCCTCAAATCTTTTATGGTAAGTGAAATTAAAGATTGAGTACCCCTGGGCCCATTGATGGTAGTGACTTGGCACAGATGACGACCACTGGAACCTCCTGCAACAACCTTTTCTTTGGAAAAAACAAACAAGAATGCAAATGTAATCACACTGGAAACTACTCCAGTACTCATTAAATAAAAAAAAAGTAAATATCGTCTTGTTTAACCTTGACTCACTTCGACTCTCTCTTTGGGGTGGAAGTTGGTCAAGGTTTCTGATATGGAAACAGAACAGCAAATCTCAGCCCTAAAGTTAGAAAACTTCTTATTAAAAAGACACTCAACGACAGAAATGTCGTTTAGACAAATAAAAATGAAGACTGTGGCTTATAGAAGCCCAACAAAAAAACCAGTCTGAGGACTATCTATCAATAAAAGTGTTGACAATATAAGTGTACAAGTAAAAAAAGCATGACACTATGAATAGCATTCAGGGTACTGTTGTACTTCCTGAAAATAATGACGAACCAGTTGACAAAAAATATACTGTTGGACTCTCTTAAAATGAGATATACCAAAATCAAGACTCAGAGGTATATACAATACCAAGTAAACAAAATAATAAGGCTTTAAGAATTGCAAAAATAAAATTTGAGGGCCAAGAGTTACCTCAAAAAATAAAAATTTTGGGCCAAAATAGAGAACTGAGGCCTATATGTTCCCAAACCGCTACAATGTCAGAATTGTAGTAAGTATGGACACTAAAGAAAAACTGTAAAGAAATGAACCTGTATGTGCTTATTGTGGATCTGACGAGACATGCCACACAATGGAAATGTAGAGAACCAAAATGTGTAAACTGTGGACAGGATCATCATGCTAGGTCCAATACAGAACTGAAAATGTTACAAGAACGAACAGGGATGTCTATCAGAGAGGCTAAATTGGAATTAAAGTGAGAGGAATGCAAGATCCATCTAAGAAACATTCATATTCCTCAATAACAAGAGCAAAAAATGAAGCAAAAATGAAACAGATAGAAATAACAGAGCACAGACAAGTAAGTCTCAAAGAAAAAATTAATAATTTAGAAATAAAAAAATAAAATAGAGAATAAAGAAACAGGTACAAATGAGATGGATAATATTTTATCCAATTCATTTTGAAAATTAATGCAAATAGACACACAGGAAGATGCTGCTACTAAAGTAACAGAAGAGGGTAGAGATAGACTGGAAATTAAAGATAAAAAAAAGGCCTTTGGAGAGAACACCGACCAAAACGAAGAAACCAACTATTAATAGAGAAACATCAATTAAACCAAAGATAAAGGAGATGAAAAAGGAACAAAAACAAAAACAAGCTAAGAATATACCTTTATCTCCTAAAATAATAATAGAACCTATGAAGGCAAAATGTCGAAGACTGAAGAAGTGAAAGAGAATCATACGATAGATGATAATGATTATGTCAAGGGAGAAGAGATTCTCCTTCTCCAGTAATTGGTACAAGAGCAAATGAAAAGAGAAATACACATGATAATACTTGTGGATGTAATGATTGTTTCATTGAATTATGCAATAACAACAAAAGCATAACAAAAGATGGTTTAACAAACATTATAAATTTTATGAAATATAGAAAAAAAGAAAACACAGATTTGAGTAACCATGAAAAAGGGTGCATGTGCATTGAGCACTTAGTCTATTATAAGGAAAAACAGATGAATGTCGTGAGTAAATTATTAGAAAAATTCCAAATTGATAATACAAAAAAGAGAGTAAAACCCGACCGCTATAAAAATATTTTCAATAGTTATATTATACAGACCAGATTACACCTAGAGAAATACAGCGGTTATTAAAAGAATATGAACCAATGATATTATGTTTGCAACATGTCAACAAAACAATATTAACGATAGGTAAATATACCTTAGCATCTTCATCTAGAGAGGAAGAAGGGAATTTAGGAACTGCTATATATGTACATAACAAAGTATGTTATGACAAAGTACCTGTAAACTTTACTGATTTGCAAACGTCGAGTATTAGAATACGAATAAAAACGATAATTATGTAATTCATAATTTGTACAATCAACCTAATAAAAATTATGACGTTGACAAACTCAAAGAGTTACTTAATAATACTAAGGAACCAACGTTAATAGTAGGTGATTTTAATGCCCACAACCCAATGTGGGACTGTAATTGTACAGAATCAAATAGAGCAGGAAATAAAATAGAGGAATTCATAGATTCATATGACATGTGCTGTATAAATGATAACGAAATCAGCACATATTTTTCTAAAACACATGGAACATATTCCTCAATCGACCTAACTCTATGTACAACAAACATAGTAGACAGATTGGACTGGAATACGGTAGACGACTTGCATACAAGTGATCATTTCCCCATATTAATTTCTTTATTACAAAATAACCCCACCAAACATGCCCCTCGATATAACATTTATAAAGCAGATTGGGGAACAATATGAATTCCACACCAGAATATCCCACCATTTGAGTATTTGAAAGACCATAATGAAACTAATAAATTTCTTGTTGATTTCATTACAAATGCTGCTGATAAAGCAATACTAAAATCCAAATCTCATCCAACAAAACACAAAGTCCATGGTGGTCTGAAAAACTAACAGAATTAATAAAACTAAAACACCAGATTGAAGACGACTAAATAATTTGAATAGAAAAATTCAGTAAATTAAACAAAACTTTTGCCGATATTAGTAGGAACCTTACAAAAACTAACTATATTATTATTAGAAATTGATACATTAAAACCTCTTTATAATAAAATATCTGCAAAGTTTAAAAGAGAGAAGTAATTCAAGGAAGAATCATTTCATGGAAAAATATGTATCAGATCTCTAAAAATACTCCCATACAAAAATATGGGAAAAATTCAGGAAAATAAATGGTACCCATGTCAAACCACCTAGACATGCCATAATAAAAGATGGGAAAAGAATACTGGATCCTAAAGAAATTAGTAATGTAATAGGTGAAAATTTAGCAAAAAGTAAGTAGCAACAAAAATTTAGATGAGCATTTCCGCACAAAGAAAAATAATATAGAATTATTAACAATAAATTTTGAAACAGTAGAAGATATATATTATAATAGAAAATTTAGTATGGAAGAGGTAGAATTTGCTCTGTTGAACAGCAATAAATCTGCCCCTGGAGGTGACAATATTTGTTTTGAAATGATATGCCATTTAGCACCTTTGGCAAAGACATACTTGTTAGAATTTTATAACCACTTATGGCTTAGAAATTTATTTCCTGATGAATGGCGCAAAGCCATAATTATTCCAATCCCCAAACCTGGAAAAGATCCCAGTAATGTAAGCAATTACAGACCTATTTCTTTAACAAGTTGTTTGTGCAAATTACTAGAGAAAATGGTAAATGCTCGACTAACATGGCACATACGAGAAAATAAAATTTTAACCCCACTCAGTTTGGGTCACAGTGTAACAGATCTACATTAGATTCTCTCTGTAACTTAGAAGACCATATACGCCGAGTTTTGAACGAAAACAAATTACTGTAGCTGTCTTTTTGACATTGAAAAAGCATACGATACTACATGGAGGTATGCTATATTAAAAACTTTACAAAACAACAACATCTGTGGACATTTACCTAGGTTTATACAAAACTTTTGACAAATCGCAGTTTTCAGGTGAGAATAGATGATGTTCTGTCTAGAACATTTCCTCTAGAAAATGGTGTTCCACAGGAAGTGTCCTTAGTGGCACACTGTTTACGTTAGCAATTAATGATATCAGTAAAAATCTACCTACTGGTATTAAAAGTAACCTGTATATGGATGATTTTGCCATATATTATTCAGCATCTCGAATAAAACATGCAGAACGAATCATTAACAAAGCATAGTAAAAATAGATGAATGGGCTTTATCTGTAGGCTTTAAATTTTCCATAGATAAAACTCAAGCAATCATGTTTTATAAAAACAAAAAATGGAAAAAGGAGAAGAAATAGACATAAAAATCAGAAACCATAGTATACCAATTGGCCAAACAGCAAAATTTTTAGGATTAGTATTTGATACTCACATGAACTGGAAAGCCCACATAACATACATGAAATCAAAATGTAAAAGAGCATTAAACCTAATTAAAAACTGTCGAACACTACGCTTGGGAGCCGATAGACATACCCTTACTTTATTGTATAAAAGCAACAGTGCTGTCTATCGTTGATTATGGAAGTGAAATATATGGCTCGGCATCAGATGCAGTGCTGAAAACAGTAGACCCAATTCATAATGAGGGTCTTAGAATATGTTCAGGAGCTTTTCGATCATCACCAACATCATCTTTACAAGTTGAATGTGGTGAACTACCTCTGTCTCTCCATAGAGCTAGTAACGATGAAGAGTGCTCTGAGAATTCAGACAAATGATTCTCCAACCAAAAAATTATTTGGATTAAGAGATGTGTTTATAAACAATCATCCACCTTCTTTTGCCAATTAGGCTAGAAGATTGTTTGAGTCGCTAAATATGTATATACAATTACCTGTAATGTTAAAATTGCCTCCTCCTTGGACAATGAATAAAATGAAAATTTGTACACACTTGAAATATTTATCAAAAAATAATTCATATACTCCAGAATACCAAAGACAACATGCAGTAGAGCATATAATCCGAAAAAAGGTCCACATTACGCAATATACACTGACGGATCTAAATCACAATACGGAGTGGGATATGCTGCGGTATCCCAAAACAAAACGTATCAGTTCTCTTTCCCAGACAAAGCCTCTGTATATACAGCTGAGTTATGTGCAATAGTATCAGCATGGTAAAAATAATTAGAGAAGTCTCATATAATAATTTTGTAATTTATAGCGACTCCAGAAGTGCTATAGAAGCTATTCAAAGCTATAATCCCAAAAATAATATTGTGCAACATATAAAAATCTCACTCCATAAATTGTATAATAAGGAAAAAATATTGAAATATGTTGGATCCCTGCCCATGTAGGGATTAAAGGAAATGAAGAGGCTGATAAAGCAGCTAAAGAAGCGGTCCACATGACAAGAACAAATGTAGACATCCCTATCAGTGACTATACAAAATATATAAAAACAGTCATTGTAAAAAAATGGCAAAATATATGGAATGGAAAGAACCTGAAAATAATAAATTAAAACAGATAAAATCCAGTGTTGGAAAATGGAATTCGTCATATCAAAGAGAGAGACAAGCACAAGTAATTCTGACACGTCTTCGAATAGGCCATACTCGTTTGACATGGACACTTAATGAACAGTCCATGTGGCCCTCTTCCCAAATGCCCAGATTGTAATGTGCTGATAACAGTTAAGCATATACTGTGTGAATGTCCAAAAATATAATGCAGCGATTATCAAATTTTGAAATAGACCGATAGAAGAAATTTTGTCAGAATCTTCAACGTTCTCAATAGCACCCATTTTAATGTTCATGAGAAGCTGCAAATTAATTGGAAAAATATAAGAAAAAACAATCAATCAGTAATGAATTTTAAAACAAGTAAATTTTATGATTTTACTTAATTTATTTTAAATTTTAATATACCTTTTTAGTGAGTATGTATGGAAGCATGAGTTTAAATGTATTTATTGTGTGAGTGTGTTCCAGTATGAAAGCGTATGCCTTTTTACAGCTTTTTTAATTTCATTTTCATTTTCGTTTATCATCATTGACAAGTGACCTATTAGGTCCCAGTGCTAGGCTTCTAGCCTAGACTTGTCATTCCATCCTAATCCCTCAGGCCAGCCCTATGAGAGCTGATGGTCAGCTCAGTGGTCTGGTTAAACTATTTTAATAATAATAATATTCTATCGTTAATGGCATCGTATTTTCTTGTTGGGTCGTGATATATCAATCCCTGCAGAAGCCTGCTCAATTAGAATTTCATTACATGCTTGTTTCATTTCGATAACCTTTAGTAATTTGGTGAGTGTTGGATGGGTTAGCATTAATTCTCTTTTTAAAAGCCTGACGCCAGCCTTCAAGGGAATTGTTTGTTCTCGGTAAATTATCATTAACTCTAGTGTGAACAGACCACAAATCAACATCAAACAATGGTTTCCTCCTTCGACCTCGCTGGATTATCCCTAACCACATACTTTGAAGTAAACCAAAAAATCACTTAGTAATTCATCAGTTTCAGCATCTAAGGAATTCACCAATTCGTCAAATAAATCATGTACATCTGCAGGTGGGACGAAAGCAAGTGCTTGTAACTGCTTGATGAAAAAAGCATTACTGGTTTCAACATACCACTGCTGTAGACCACAAGACTGGATATTCCGCCATAAACGTTGGCCGAAATGAAAGAAACAACCTGATATAGATGTATTAGGAAAGTTCTTTTAATGCTATTTATTGTTGCTCTTTCGAAATCAACAGTTATTGAATCAGGCTCCTGAACACCTCTGCTTTTAAAAATCCAAAAATTTCGTCATATGTTTTTTCTTCTTTGTTACTGGCAATACAGTACACCAATGGCAAGGTTTTACTTTTTAAAACAATGACATGTATGGTATAAAGCTGTTTGCTTAAAGGAGCGGAGTCAAATGTGCCATCGGCAAACCATGCTTGTTTTATAGATAATAATTTCAAGTTATTTTCTGTCGATAAAATTGCAACAGAGGTGGTTTCATAAAGACGAAAATTCTCGCCACGGATTGTCATGTCCAAGTCTTCACTTTCTTCATTCTTTCTTGCTCGCCTTACCATTCTTGTAAGTGTTTCTCTTTAGGCATAGAACCAGCAATGCTGAGCGGCAGTTCTTCCAAGACATTATTTATTACACGGCTTGTTACCTCTTCTGTTTGTTCTGCTGTAGTCTTCATTTTATCCAAAGCTTTTAAAATGGTATTGTGAGGCACCGTCGGGAGGATGTGAATGATCTGAAGCTTGTCCATGTTCAGTATCACTGGTCGTTCTAATTCTACCATTGCACACTCTCGTCGTTCACATCTCCAGTAAGTAGTTTCTTTAACAGTTTTATCGACAACGTATGAATATCCATTATGAAGCAATTTTCGGCCACCACGTCCTGTCTTAGTGAATTCCATGGTTGAACTCGCAAAAAATAAATTCCATAGTCAAATTTGAATATAGAAAATAAAATGTAAATACAAAGCAGTATTAGTAAACTAGGTAACTGTTAATTAAACTAGCAGTTAAATAGTAATTATCGAATTACTGAAAAGTCAAACTTCATTGAAGAAAAAAATCTTAACTATCATTATTTTTGCTTATATTTATCTTTCGTAATCTTAGCAATATTCGGCATTTTGTCCGTTCGATTTGATGTCTGTTCGGCATTGTGTCGGTTCGGCATTATGTCTGTTCGGCATTCTGTCCGTTCGGCTTCCTGGCTTCTGCATCTAGTCCTTCGACAAAAATGCATTCGGCATCCCGTCCGTGTACCTATCAGATCATCCTTTTGCCAAGGAAGAGAAAAGCTGATTGCTCTCTCTCTCTCTCTCTCTCTCTCTCTCTCTCTCTCTCTCTCTCTCTCTCTCTCTCTCTCTCTCTCTCTCTCTCTCAGGAGACAGCTACGTGATTCCCAGGGTTTTCTTCATAATCGTCGCTAACTTTGAGAGAATACCATTCTCGACTCGATACTGAAGAATAGAGAATGCAATTTCTCAGTTTGTGTCTCCACTATATGATTGTCTACAATGAAAGAAAGCATTACTCTTCCAGTAATGGAGAATATAAAGGTAATTTTTCATAGAAATCAAAATTAGAAAAAATGATGAAGGCGTGCAAGAGTTTTTTCCTGTTTCCCTGGAATCTATAGAAGAAAATTTAACGGCCAAAAAGTTTAATTTTTAACTTGTCCATTAAAAAAAGAAGTATTCTTGCATACTGTCTATAGATATGCAAATACATACACACATATTATATATATATATATATATATATATATATATATATATATATATATATATATATATATATATATACATAATATATATAATTATAATATATATGAAAGCGAGAAAGAGAATGGAAATGCATATTAAATCGAAACCTAGATTATACTTGTACGTTGATTGCTTTAGTTAGGTACTTGACGTCTACAGCAACTCAAGATGCTACTCTTCCTACTTTACTTTATTCCCATATTCTCTAATTCATTCCTTTTCGTCTTCTTTAGTTACTGTGTTACAGAATACAGACTGAAGCAGAAGACGTTTCATACCAGCCCTTCCTTTCTCTTTCATTTGCAAGTCAAAGGTAACATGCAGATATCAAAGAAAAACTTAAAATGCCTATTATTCAAGATTCAAAATGACCATTGCAAGAGAGTATGACGCAGGGAGTAAAAGGCATTTATTAAAAATGGCAAAGTTCAGCGCTGAAAGGAAAAGTGAGATGAGTCTTCCTGATTGATGTGTGATGAGGCAAACTCGAGGGATATCGGGGAAAGCTATTCAGGGCAACACGAACAGAAATACAGAAGAAAGATTTACTCGTAAGAGACTAGCACTTGTTAAGAAGTTATAATAAAGCACTTGGAAATGTTTCGACGTTAGCAGTATTTGGCATCGATATCCAATAGTCTTTCTCATGGCAACATTTATGTAGCACCGCTACAAAATTTCTCTTCTCGTCGCAAATTCGAAACTTTCATCTAATTGTTATGTTGTCTTTGATTATCAGTAACCGAGCTGGAATACATCGCCCTTGAATCTTCAGGAATTATCGTTGTTCTGCTGAAGTACACGTGTATATACACAACATAAAAATTTCATTCAGGATGTTTCTCTGAGGATTTTATACACTCATTTCTGTTTCACTCAAATTTCCCCTTTTTTCATTCTAGACAAACTTGCAATTTCACTTTATATGTAAACAAACCTTCATATGTCGTGAAACTAGAAACAAAGGACAACACGCTCAAGATTTCAAAGAAAAGTTTTTGCATATTCATGAAGACGCTTAACACTTCCGGGAAGAAAAGACGCCTTCAAGATACGCAAAAAACAAACACTTTCACAAAAGCAATTTTTTCACGTTTCCCCTCAACGTATAAGTCCGAATAGGGAAGACTGTCATGTGGAGAAAGAAAGGCCCAGAGGAGGGGAGGAGGAGGAGGAACCCTCAGAATGAGTTGGTGTCCTTTTAAAAAGTGAGGGAAAACTCTGAAACGGATATTTTTTGTCAAGGGAGGATCTTTGTTTTGGAACCAGTGGCTTTGTGAGTTCAGGAATAGCAGAGGGTCATGGCTCATTTTCTCTCTCTCTTTCACTTTTATGCAAGTAAAATCAAATAATGTTGTGCAAATAAGCATGGATAGTAAGGTGTTTTTTAGTTATGAATAAATAAAAGAATGGAACAAACGTACATGGACACCGAATACATTCCAAGCAATACGCGATGCTACAAAGTTACGTTGCGTTAAGATTTATGAACGTCATTGCCATTACCTATTTCTCCGCTTTTTGTCTTTGATTTTTCTTTCTTCCTTTGTGTGTGTGTGTTTTTTTTTGTGATTACTCACATCAACGTATGGATATCTTCTTGTACGTGCTTATAAAAGGATACGCTTACGGTGGAATAACATTGATGCCAAATAATAAGAAAGTTTTCTTTTACTTTCGAATTTTCAAATCGACTCTATATTCCACATTTCGTTCATTTCCCAGACACCATATCGGAAAACTTTCCAGCGGAAACATATGGCAATACTGAAACCTATAAAAATCTACAAACCAGCTCTCGTAAGCATTGGACTCCCACGCCAGAAGTGCCAGTAACTATTCGACCCGTGGTTGTCGAAAGGTTTAGGGAAATGTGTGGCTTGTGTGATATGTTTTGCTGGATGACAATACCGACTTTGTAAAGGATCACCATTTGTTTGGAGCCGATTGAAATGTTATTAAAGCGCTTTACAGAAATATCAGTTCGCCAATAACGCATGACAGATTTACTTTGGAAAATCAATATTAAATATATGGTTAACTTTTAACATGATGAAGTTTAAGTGAATCCTGAAAGGGTCAAACTACCAATAATTATTATTGAAGATACAGAACGGATTATAGGCGATTAAAGTTATTATGTTGAGTATAATGTTAAAATAATTATATATATATATATATATATATATATATATATATATATATATATATATATATATATATATATATATATATATATATATCTTTTCCTGCAAGTTTAATCAACAAGATATTTTTCTCCTTGTCTTAATTTCAAATGTATGTACTGGCCATATACGAAGAAACGAAATTGTTCACCAACAAACAGGGTTAAAAATGGTCATATGTGTCCTTTAAATTCACGGCCGAAGATGAAGTTTTTATTCAACTGTATTAAAAGATATTTTGATAAATTTTTTTAACATTTTTATTAAGCAAAAGGATTGTATAATACGAAATTTGGGTGAAGAAGAAAAAATGTCAGAGAATGCTGATATAGAGAGTCAGAAGGCCTGGAACAAAGCAGTTCGACTTGAGATAGTTGGAGGTAAACCGAACAGTGGGCTAAAAAATAAGGTTTGGAAAGCAGATCGACTGAAATTCCATACGAATGAGCCTAGTGAGAGAGGTAGTGGCTTTGACATGTCCTTTGCGCCACCCTGAGAAAATAGTACCTGACTGTATCGATTTGGCTCCAGAAGACACCAAACGTTTTAAGACCCCGACTATGGTTGTTACCAGACTGGTTTGTGGAGACGTAACTAGAGACTGTAGTAATTACGAAGAATGTAAATGTACAGGGAAAAAAAGAGTACACAAGTAAAAATAATTGTGAGAGAGAAGAGAAGAACATAGATTGTGCTATTTCAGTTTAAACTTCCGTCTCGTGCGTAGCATTTTCTAAACAGAAAACTTTCATCCAGAATTTTAACAGAGACCAAACCCAAAATTATTGTCCTACGGTAAATATGAGAAATGATTGCCGTGTTTTGTAATACCTGTGAGGAGAAAGTTGCGCAACTGCCGTCTGGATGGTAGGTAACAAGCAGTCAAGAGCGCCAAAAATTGCGACGTTTTTGAGAAAATCGCCTTTTATATTACCGATTCCAGGTCATTCGATGCTTATTTGAAACAAACTTGCGCTCCGAATGATACAGTCCCATTTTGATTTTGAATAAAAAAAAATAAGTTGAGTCTCTTTGAATCCCACCTGTTTCTGAACCTTTCCACTTGGCGATGAATTATGAAATAGAAAGGTCATCTGTAATATTTGATACTCCTAAGCCACTACTTTCTCTCTCTCTCTCTCTCTCTCTCTCTCTCTCTCTCTCTCTCTCTCTCTCTCTCTCTGGTCTCAAGGCTCAAAGGTACGACTCTGCGTTCACGACAAACAGGCCTTAATGTAAATAGCCTTATCAAAGGAAAGTACTTTATCAATTTCAGTAACTTCGTGATGTTATCTGAGGTAGCACTTTGGTTATTGAACATTTACTGAGAGAGAGAGAGAAGAGACAGAGAGAGAGATTAGAGAGAGAGAGAAGCCAAAGAAGAAAAACAGATGAACGATAACAGTTTGAAGACCTCAGATTCTGCACATTATTTTTTCAAGGTAAATAGCACTAGTTGAAGTGGAGTCACTTGAAGCATGCAAGCATTTTTCCTGTCATTGCAGCTTTGTATCTTTCTGATATCCAGACTGCATGCAAGGCAGAATTGAAAAGTGTTGTAATGTGGACAGTTATACGGGTCTGGATGCAATGTTCCTGGAGCGTCAAGTTTACAGAACCACCGTGGAGCTGTGGAGGATCTGCCTCGACTCAGTACTTTGGTTCTCAACTGTGGAATCAAAAGAGTTTCACAGGAAGTTTGACAACTGTTGATTCGATGAAGGCACTTCATATATCAGTGAGCTTAACCTCGTCCATTATAACGGAGAGCAAGCACCATAAACACTTATTATTTCTTGTGGTTGAGTTTATATTTTTATAATGTCTAGTAAAACTTCAATTACAGTAGTTTTTGTGAGTAATTAACAGGTATTTCTACAAAACAAAATGTATCAGCAGTAAAAGAAATAATTTGGTTGCAAAGTACATAGTTAAAATTATTATATTGCACAGCTATATGGATTTCTGTAAAAGATGATATTGTTCATTTTGTGAAAATAGATAAAAATTAAAATATTGTAATATTTGATAAGATATCACAAAGACTTTAATAAAAACTTCGAGAAATAACATTTTCATAAGATCATAAAGACAGTTTTCTAATAACTGCAAATTCTCTTCTTAATTTCCAGCATAAACTACTCCTACTGTATGTGGTACTCTTCTTATGAATATGACTTCCAAGTTGTAGCTATTATCATGCATAAACGAACATAAATCACCCAGACATTTGCTCCGCATTGCATGCAAAAAACTAACCGCGTCAACATCATATTTTGCACATTCATTAACATACTTTCACATAAATCATGGCGATAGATCACATTGCCATTTTCCCATCGAATTTGACTCCTGAATCATTGAGAGTCGAGAGAACGGGTGAAAGCACCGGTTTTAATCAAGTCTCTTTTGGGGATGAAGTTGGAAAACCCACACTCTGATTCGTTGATATTCAGATGGCGCTTGAGGCCGGGCCGTATGGAAATTTATATTGGTCACCCCTTTGAGCATTGACCAGGCCCAAGCATGACTAATGAGACGACCAGTGATATAACAGACGGATTAAACATTTAACCCTTCAAGGGGTGGCTCTAGAAATAAAAGACAGTCGTCACTGCCACACTCATGCTTTAACTGCTAAAGTGTAGATAAAACCGCCGTGTAGAAACCTTCACAAAAATAGCTGCTTCATTTACTCGCATCAGAGGCTCACTAGCAGCTTGTTTAATCCTCCAGCACACAATGAATGCGCGCTTCTCCGTCTCCATTACCTAGCGGAGAAGTAACTTCAAGGCTTCAGAGACTACGTCTTTCATGTGGATTTTCGGTGCCACTGGCAAACGAGGTGTTGAGAGACCTACAGTAAGAATAGTGCATTTCCACAGCAAGATTTTCGCCCAGACGAGTCTTGTTCCACGTGTCACTCGACTTGTTGGGTAGGTTCAATTAATGCCAACAAAACTGACAGTCTGGGTTGTATCATTTTATCTTTTCATTGTGTTTTGGTAGTATATTGAGTTCAAACTGACTTACTAATATTAGGTATTATGATATGGGGTATTTTCTGTGATTCTTATGGTTGTCATTAGTTTAGTTTTCTTATATTACATCTAGTCGGGGAGCTTAGGGACTGTGGAAGGGGTGATCGTGCAGATTCATCTAAAAGCATCAAATTTGGCCCAGGCCTAGGTTATACTATACTATGTCGAATTCTAGAGAGTGCCATGAAAATTGCCCTCTCCTTTTTGGGGAAAACCTCTTTGCGGAGGGTATTTTTCTATATTTTTCTTTTTTTCTCCAAACCGGAGCGTTGCCTGTAAAAATGTACAGGAATAAAAAAAATGGAAATTAAATTCTGCACAAATTCTTCTTAATGAGTTATTCCTGTAAATACAATAGTTTCTGCGTAAATCACCCCGCAAATGGCGGCGCATTTTGCCATAAATGAAAAAAATCGATTTCACAATTACTTTTCCTTCAGTAACTCAAGAATGATGCATTTCTATATGGATTACCATAGAGATGAAATTATAGGGTAAATATTTCTCTTTCATTAGGTATGTATTATTTCGTTCTACGTATTAACGTTTCTGCATAAACATGCCGAGAAAAAACATCGTTAATAGCTATTAAAAAAATCATTGCATGATTAAACTTTTTTTTTCTTGTTTGCTTTCAGGTGTTTTGGCAAGGAGACTTGTGGATGGCAACAGCTGTTGTGGAATGGCTAGATGCTTGCCCATAGTTAGTGAAGCACAGCACGGTGGACTGAACATGATGCTAAATAATGGACTACTATATACATATACTGTATGGTAGTATATAGATACTGCATTGATGGATGTTTGTGACAGTGAACAAGAACATGGTGATAAACAGCAGACTAGTGCATGATGATAACTAGTTGATTAATGTATGTGGTAGATAGTGGACTGCTGCATGAACGCTTGGGCACAATGTACTGATGGTTAACAGTAGGCGCCTGGTGGATGCACATTGTAGATTCACCGTAATTACATGTGTCAGTTCAAAATATAAGACGATGGATGATACCAACTGGGACCTCTGTTGCATTTGTCAGTTGGATAAAAATGAACGGTTGACGAAATCAAGAAAAGAAGGACTTCTAACACTTGGGAAAGATTTCAATGACTTTAAAGAATTTAATTCTATTCCATATGGTATGTCAGTGTCATTTGATCAACTTAATGATGGTTCAGGTATTACAGCTACTCTTATTTCAAATAATGCTGAGTACCACAAATTATGTATGAGTTACTGTAGCAGCTCTCGTGTTAAGAGGTTGCACCAAAATCGAGAAACAGGTGCACAGAGTTCTCAAAAAAAAAAAAAAAAAAAAAAAGATGAGGACAGTATGTGCTGTTAATTTCTAAGAGGCCCTATGATGTTTCAGGCTCCAACCCTGTAACCACTCAGGCAGATTCGAGAATCTTGCTTCATTCATGTGGCACATGCTGCAGAAAAAGGTCACAAGACAGCCTATGTGCACTGTTGAAGTGATGTGGTGGTTCTTTCCAACGATTCTTTACCACATTCGGTCTCTCAAAAGGTAGGTTTTGGCAGCGGAAAGAAATATCGTGATATTCCCATACACGATATCTGTTCTCAGCTCGGGCCATGCAAGTCCCTAGCATTGCCACTATTTCATGCCATTACAGGATGTGACACAACATCACAGTTCCTTAGCTGTGGCAAAACGACTGCATGGGCATCGTGGCAGATCCCAAACTCTTCACCCTTGAGTCTCACCACATGCACAGCTTAGAAAGATTTGTGGTGCTAATGTACAGTCAGGGGTGTGGTTTAGCCAAGGTCAATGAAGCCAGGTACTATCTTTTTACAACTGGCAGAAGAACACTTTAGAATATACCACCTACTCAGGCAGCACTGTTCCAACACATAAAGAGAGCACTGCTTCAGGCCAGCTTTTACTGGGATCAGGCCATTTCACGATCCCAAGAAATCCCAGATTTTAGTGAATGGGCCTGGCACAGAGATGACAGTGGCACGTTGATGCCATACTGGACTTCACTTGCAGATGCTAGCAATGCAGGTCCCATCCTCCTCCACTGTGGTTGTATAAAATCTTGTACTAGAAATTGCAAATGCACTAGAGCTGGAGTCCACTGCACCAGACTATGCAAGTGTGAAGGTGGATGCATAAACAGTGACTAATGATGATGGTGATGTTTAAAATTATAATTCTAGTGACTTTTTATTTTAATGCTGATTTTTATTACACTGAACTGTGGGAAAATTTTTAAGTTTGTATTATACTGATTTTTTTTTTACTGTGCAGGACTCTTCTAATGTCAAGGTTGATGCATAACAATGACTGATGTTAATGATAATGGTGATATGTGATACTGCGGTTGCTGTACATTATTTATATGTACTGTATAGGTACATATACCCTATATATTTCAATACTGATTTTGAGTACACTAGAGAATTATGTGTTTAATTTATTTTGAGGTTTGCATACACCTTTTTCACTCCACAAAACAGCGTAACTGTGGAAGTTGATGCATATACAATGGGTGTGATGATGATAATCTGTAATGTAAAAAAATCTAGCTCTTGCACATTGCTTTTGTCATATTTCATTGCTAATTTCTATTATGCTGAGAAAAATTGTCACCAATTATTCTAGGTTTCTACAGAACTGCACGGTTGCATTATTGGGGACTGTGCAAGTCTTAAAGTTGATGTATTTACTTTGACTGTGGTGATGATGATGATGATGATATGGAAATTGTAGTTCTCTAACACCCTTTATCTCAAAATATATTTTTTTACTCTGGAAAATTGTGATTATTAAATTTTACCGTGCAGTTTTGTATTATGTAACAATTTTTACGCCTTTACTGAAATTTTTTTATTCATAACAAGAAAATTAATAATTATTGACAGACACACTGTGGTAATGGAGACAACCCCTTCAATAACTCCTTTGCTGTGCCTAAGAATAATAAATAAAATAAATAACCCTTCAATAACTATTGAAAGTTTTATTTCTCGATAAAAATAAAATAGAGATGAATTTGTTGGGTGAAAACTTATTTCACGATGGTCTTATCACACTTGTGCCAAATGCACAACACTTTTCTATTAAAATATATATATATATATATATATATATATATATATATATATATATATATATATATATATATATATATATATATATACTGTTATATATATATGTAAAAGAAATACTCACCCTACAAAATCATCTCTATGGCAGTTTATCTAGAAATGCATCATGCTTCAGTTATTGAAGGAAAAGTAATCGTGAAATCGATTTTTTTTCATTTACAGCAATATATGCCTCCATTTGCGGGGTGATTTACGCAGAAACTATTATATTTACAAGAACAACTCATAAGGAAGACTTTTTGTAGAGTTTAATTTCCATTTTTTATATTCGTGTACATTTTCACATGCAACGCATAGTTTTGGAGAAGAAATGAAAATATAGAAAAAATACCCTCCGCAGGGGTTTCCCAAAAAAGGGGGTTAATGGGCAATTTTCTTGGCACTCTGTAGAATTCGAAATAGTATAGTATAACCTACGTCTGGGCCAAATTTGATGCTTTTAGGTGAATCTGCACAATCAAGTCCCTAAGCTTCCCCACTAATCTTCAAAATGTTGGTACTCTCTACCTTTCTACACTTGTCTACGTAACATCATGTAAACGCTACCAACATTTGATAGGGAAATTATTAAATCTGATGTAATATTATCGTAATTAAATGGCCTTTACGCTAATGCTCTTAATTTAACGTTTTATGCATCAGTACGGGAAAAGTAGTATTTTTAAAAGAATGTTAGATTGACAGTTGGTTCTAGCTCGCCTCTCCACGACCCAAGTAAGTCATATCATTTAACAGTGTTGCCAATTTAGCGCTTTTCGCGCTAGATTTAGCGCGCGTTCAGTTATTTCGGCACCCAAACATTTTCGTTCGGCGCTGGCGCTTTTTAAGGAAAGAGGATTCCTACATTAAATAGTATTCTTGCCATTAAATATGGATTGAAGAGGCGCGGGCAATGTTGCTATTAATGTGAGCTTCCAAGTGATGTTGTCAAGAAAATTTTAAGTCTCGAAGCTTATGAAAATGAAGATGCAGATGAGGACTTTATTAGAATGTTAGAAGACTTCTAAATTTAGCAGAACCACATATATAATCTTTAATGACGATGAGTACACTAAGTACAGCATATGTTTTGTTAATTACTGTTGTTTTTTACTTGACGCTTTTTTAGTGCATTTATTAGAAAGTCTAGCACCTTTGTAGTGCCTTTGCGATCCACTTTTAGCGCATTACTGTCAAATGGAATTGGCAACACTTATAGTCAGTGTGACAGTGTCACTTCGCGGGTGAATGTTGGTTGTTGGTAAAGTGCTTTTGTGTTCTCACAATTTTCTTTCATTATTTTGTTACAGAACATTCTAAACAGTACAAAGGGGTACTGGAGATGCCCATGTGAGTGTTAGAAGCAAAAATAGTGTCTGCCCGGAAGTGGGGCTTCAGTGTCGACTTGAAATTCTGTGGGCGATTGAAGACCCTTGCCAATGAGGGCGTAAGTGTTCCATTGTTTATTTATTTTTAGCTCTTCTTTTGTCGTTTTTGTTTATTGTTAGCTTGTGGTTTGTTTATGAGGAAGTGGAATCTTGTGGTGGTAGGTTCCATCATATTTTACTACAGCGCCAATGATTTCTTGCTCTTTCGTTGTGTTCATGATTGTTTTTTTTTTTTTTTTTTTTGGGGGGGGGGTTGTGAGCGCCTGCGTGGGTATTCATTTTCTGCCCTACTAGTTGTTCACAGTGTTTCCTGTTTGTTTTGGCCAGATTCTGAGTTAATATCCTATGTTAATGTAGAAGAAAGCATTCTGACAATGCTTGTAGTCCGAATTTTAAGATTTTTAGTAGCCTTTAAAAAAATGAAGAATGATTTGCCCCTTTTTGGGGGTGGGTGGGCTGGCAGGATATCGTATTGCATATTTTGAAAATAATAATAATTATTATTATTATTATTATTATTAGTTGGCTTATAATGAGGGTAAATGTTTTTGTGGGGTGTTTTTAGAGAATTAGTTGGCCTAATTGTGGGTATCTTTGTTTCCGATCCGAACATCCCATCAAGTACTCTGTACTCTGTACCTGGTCGTTTCAGCTGTAACATCCAAAACGACGTAAGACGACGTTTGTGGTATTTACCGTTATTATTTTGTTTTACGTACATCCCTAAACTTGAAAGGCTGGTATTACTAAACATAGCCCATTTTTGCACGTAAACGTGCTTGCGGCCTGACGTTTGAAACTTTACAATGAATGATTTTCGGTTGAAATCTTGAATGGGACAATTGAAAGCAGCAAAAACTGTTGAAAAAATATGCTTGTCATGTGGACCGGAAACGAACTTTTACTCCATTGTTACTGCACATTGGAGAATTTTCTTATCAAGTACATAGAATCAAACTGCTTCAGAGTATGTGAGACATATATACAGAGTTCCAATATTGTTCACCATCCTAGAATGAGGAAATGAATATTTAGCCTAAGCTAAATTAGGTAAAAATAACTTAGTCTCATGACACCAACTCAGCCTACAGTAAACAGAATTCACTGAATTCTTTTTTATTCATTAATTTCATTATTTACTGGTCTAAGTAAGCACAGGATAGACCAAGCAAATTGCAAGGTTAGGCTAGATTTTAGGTTTAGGCTGCCCAAAAATCCTGGCCAACCTTTGCAATTTTAGCCTTCCCAAATCCATTTTAGGCCAGTAAATAATGAAATAATGAATAAAAGAATTAAGTAATTCTGTTTACTGAAGGCTACTTGGTGTAATGTGAGACTTTGGTTATTTTACCTAGCTTAGGCTAAATATTCACTTCCTCTGCTGGGATGGTGTACAGTATTGGAACTCTATATGTCTCATATACTCTGAAGGCAGTTTGATTTCTATGTACTTTTATCTCAAATGAAAAGTTATCCAAGATAATCTTTGTTCCTTCATGTTACTGAAAGGTTTGTGAGGTAGTTATTGTTAAACTTCCTGATGCTGCTCACACACATCAGGAGATCAGTTGTGATAGGTTATCCTTTGGGAATGGAAAAGTATTGAATGTGAATATTGTGATTGAAAACTGCATTAGTATGCTGTTATCATGCATAAACCAGTAAAGTAAACAATAAAAAAATTCAGTGTGTTAAATTCATTTTACCAGAAATTGATAGATACGTGAAAAACTTGATTCCAGGCTGGTTGATTTTCTGCAGTTGGGCAATTATTGAATTAATTTAATTACTATTACTAAAGCAATATTTATTAGTTTGATCTTACAGAGGTACAAATAATAATCTTTTGTGGGGTATTTGTCAGCATGAGCTGGAACAGTTGTTGACACTTGGTTATAGGGTAGTTGATTGAGGGTAGGTGGGTTAAAGTACTTTTTCTTTGCCGGTATGCTGGTTGAGAATCATGTTGTGATATGGCTAACCTCTAGTTGAAACATCATACAGCTTTTTCATTGTAACCTATATATGGCATTTGTGTTTATCGTTCAGCATGGCTTGAACAAAAAATATTTTCAATGGGTGAGAGTTCAGGCACATCTCACTATGGCTCAGGCCACTTTTCAGTTTTGCATCCCTGGATCAGATTTTATCGGAGATACAGGAGTCCTTGGTCCATTGCTGGGGCCAGTGAATGATTTTGCCGCCAGAAAAAGCAATGAGAAAACGCAACAAAAACAGCTGTTGTTTGATATTTGTAAGAAAATCACTGCCATTTACATGTTTTTGTGGTCGCCCAATTAAAAAAAAAAAATGGAGGAAAACTACTAATGATAAGGATGAAGGACATAAATTTTATTTCTTTCTCATTACTTTGCAAATGTAAAATGGGTGAGGCTGCGAGAAAAGCATTTGCAAATTTGCAATATATATATATATATATATATATATATATATATATATATATATATATATATATATATATATATATATATATTATTATTATTATTATTATGTGTGTATATATATATATATATATATATATATATATATATATATATATATATATATATATATATATATATATATATATATATATATATATATATATATACATATACATATATACATATACATAGATGTGTGTGTACTAATTTGTCAACATTGCATTATTTTTCTTAGCAGGATGCTACCAAGTTAAAAATATACCATAATTCCAGCCACATTCATTCTTTATTGTAAATTCTCACATCCTTTACTGTGTCAGCCCTAATTACATTGCGTCATTCACCTTTATCTTGCAAGCACTTTCATGCTTCTTGGATGTTAAAGCTTGTCCTTCTTAGTACCTCTTTTACGCAATGATATTTCAAGCCATTGCTAGGTCCTCCTCTGCTCATTCTTCCAAACACTTTGGAATTATATACTCTTGTTACCAAACTATGGTTGTCCATTCTTTCCATATTGCTTAATCATTCCAAAATACTCTTATCCATCCTTTCCTCTGCAACAACCTTTGAACTAATTCTTGGTATCTCCATTTTCCTCACTATCAGTTCCTCTTACACACATTTACTATGCAAACAGTTAACTCAACATCTTCAACCTTTCAACCTTCATTCACTCTCAACATTTGCATTTCACTTCTATAAAGGAGAGTTTGCTCAGCAATCTCCTCATACACCCCACCTTGCATTCCATGGGCAATTCAAGTCTCCTGCCAGTGCCTTGTAAACACCCTGCTACCCTTGCTCCTTATAGGTATTCTGTTACCCACCTTGCTTCTCATCCTGCCACCATACAGTGTCTTTACTTTCAAATACTTCATACAAATAAGGTATTTCCATTCTTCCAGCACCAATATTAACATTATTTCCTCACCATCCTGGTACCTGTTCACACTGATAACCATAATCTTGCTAACATCTGCTCTCAGCTTTCTTCTCTTGCAAATAATTTTAAACTATTTTATAAGTATTTCCCTGCTTTTCCATCAGGTATCCCAACCATCACTGCATCATCTGTAAGCATCAACCATTCTGCATGCTTTTCACAACTCATTGTCTTATCTCACAATGTTTACAACTACAGTTAGTAATTTCCTCTGATTTTTCTTATCCTTCTATCCATAAAGATAATCAGTCAGTCGTCATAGATATATAATATACTTTTGTCTCGTACCCAATGTTACACCAGAACAGACATTCTTCTGACAACATGTTCTAAAACAATGTTTCCTTCCATCATCAAAACTTTTAATAGCCCTAAGTAACATATATTCTACCTGTAGTCCCAACACTGCAAATTGTCATTCTATGTATCTGTTATGACCCTAACAAGATTATACTTCACCTACCTGCAAAGATTGGTAGACGTGATTGAAGCAGAGCAGCTTTCTCTCTCTCTCTCTCTCTCTCTCTCTCTCTCTCTCTCAGATGCTTTCTTTCGTGCCTTCTCTCTCTCGACCCCTTCTCCCTCTCTCTCTCAAAGCAACTACTAAAATATGGATGTAAAACAAAAGAAGCCCATCCTACAAAAATAGGGTTTATTGTGCAAAACTAACAATGAGGCAAGTAAATGAAATTATGCATACTATATAATTAATCCCAATTAAGCTTTATCCCAAAAAAGAGCAAACTAAAGAACTGTACAGGAACTGCTTCCCACAAAGTCTCCAAGTCTAACAGCATTAATTAAAAGTATGTTAGTAACATCTCCAATGTCTTTCTGTCACAGTTCCCTTTTAAATGACAACTTCCCACTATGGGTATGTTACACACATGCCTGTGTAGATGCGTGGTCATCTCAATTTAGCCATGGCTCCATTGAAACATTCTGCCAAAGAAAGGAACCATCTCCATTGAAAATCAAAGTTTACCCAGTTTACACACACACACACACACAGTAACACAAGAGATAAATGTCAAATAATAACAAAAGAATAATCACTTAAATAATCAGGTCTGTAAAGGTTAGTGATTTTTGTAAGTTTCTACAAACTCTCGAGCGAATGGGAATTCCAATTCCCAGTATGCCCTAAGCACGTCCTTCAGCTATAGCTTTTCACAACCGAATGCCTCCCCTTTCACAAAAATGGATCACACCAAGCGGTTTTCATAATGCATGCACAAACATACATTTCCACCCAACACACCCAGAAATTTGACTAGAACCAGACCTCAGGCTTCTAGAGCAATCTATGCTGACGCTAACCTCCGCTTCATGTGTCACAGTATCTGGGCACTCTCCAAACAATGTTCAGGTCACTGGTGGTTAATGCTGAATTGCATAGAATACACCTAGCAATGCTGTGACAAGCGTAATCTCATCAAACTCCCAAGTTCTTCCACCTGCAAAACCGCTGAACCTTGCAAGAATTTGTATGTCGCAATTACCTCCGAACCCATTGGATGTATATCAAGACTTATGGCCAAAGATGGGAACCACACCCTTTACTGGTAACTGTGGCATAGGACGCATCCTATGGAGTACCAGGAATGACCATACTGCTGCCCAGACCACCAGAGGGAGAATGAGACATGCCGACCAATAAACATTCAGCACCCCAATGATGTCATGTTTAAAATTCAAAGATCCTCATGCAGTAATAAAAAGCCTTTATGTCAATTTGTTATCCGGTCCTGAAGACGCCACCAAGAGGTGGGGAAATGGTCCATCGACCAGAAAAAAAGTAAATGGAAAGAATCTTGAATAACTTTTTCTTACTCCTGAGAAGCTTGCCTGAAGAGAAAAAGAAGCATGGAATAATTCAAAGTTTTGGTAAAAAGATAGTTTGCAAACAGTGCCATTAACTACTTAGAAACTGCATAAGGAAAAATATACTTAAAATAGCATATATATATATATATATATATATAATATATATATATATATATATATATATATATATATATATGCTATATATATTTACTATATATATACTATATATATATATATATAAATATATATATATATATATATATATATATATATATATATATATATATATATATGTATATATATATCTTTATATATATATATATAACTATATATATATACTATAAACTAACTATATATAATATATATATATATATATATATATATATATATATATATATATATATATATCACACACACACACACACACACACACACACATATATATATATATATATATATATATATATATATATATATATATATATATATATATATATATTATACTTAAATCGCAATGTATGACTTTATCTAGGACCAAAATACAAATCAAAGAGTTGGTAACGTTCCCTCGAAGACCGAGAAATTCCCTGCGCTTTGCGAGGAAGAAATTAGCATTTACATCCAGTCCCCCATCAGGTAGGAATTTGCGTTCCTTTGTGCTCTGAAGCACAACCCATTTGCCATGTAATTCACGATGCGAGGAGAATGTTAACAATCTTTTAAGTGATTATGTAGTTGTCAATGCTCTGGTTAAAGCATTTACAGGTATATTAGGCCTACACCCAGGTCATGTCTTTCATATTATACACACATATGTATATATATATATATATATATATATATATATATATATATATATATATATATGTATATATATATATATATATATATATATATATTATATATATATATATATATATATATATATATATATATATATATATATACTATATATATCTATATATATATATATATATATATATATATATATATATATATATATATATATATATATAACCACAGGTAAACTGACACAACGTAGTGTGTGATTTTTTACTTTTACTCAAAGGCATTTTCTAGCAAACCTCATACAGTGGAAGAAATTACTGTATTATAACTGGAATAACCTTACCATTGTGACTGTTTTTGTGGTTAATGATTTTTTCATGCACTCAAATTTAAAGCCATAAAAGCGCAAATGTTAAATTTCCTTTTCCGAATTCACCCTATCTTGGGAATAACTTACAAATAGAAAACCTCTGCGGTGTACAAAATATATTGGGGTCTCAGATATGGTTTCAACATATGATGAAACGAAGTTAAGAATTGTTACTCGGAGAGGGATTGGAAATTAGAATAGTAAGGCGTGGACCACTTTGAAGGCCAAGAAATTCATGGAGAGATGGAGTAAATAAAGATAAGGACCAGACAGGAGTTCAGAAAGATATTAAAAAAAAAGATGAAGGGAAGAGTACCTCGCCAAGGGAAGTCCGGCCGCAATATTTTCTCAAGATGTTAGTAAATGTTGAGTCTACTGATTTTCATGATTGTATGTT
>NC_089785.1:4150592-4175592 GCF_040412425.1 Macrobrachium rosenbergii | reverse complement strand
AGGACATTGCCCCCTCCCCTACCCCTGTCCAGAAGCAATAAAAGGTCAGGGCGAGGACAGCTCTTTCTCACACACAGTATCGCGTTTAAGCGGCCCGATCACGCTCGTGCCCCCTCCTGCCCTCCGCTCGCTCGCTCTCCGCCATGTGGACGCCCGCCGCCCTTGCTCCGTGCCCCGAGCCATGTGGCCCTCAAAGACTGCAAGTGGGGATTGCAAGTCCCAAAGCAAGCGGATATTCAACTGCGGCCTTCTCATCATCCCAAGGGCGCCCTTTTTCCGCCCCAATCTACAACGAAGCATTACCTTGGTGAAGGCCCTTTTATCGACGCTCCCACCACGTGGTCTAGCGAAGACGACGTCGGCCTTACGCCCCTACAATGTGGTAAAGTACCCAAACGGTTGCTAGTCGTTAACTTCGCCCTTGTGCATTGAGTAACTAAGACCTACTCTTTGTATTCCTGATGTTTTAATCCCGGCCCACGTGTTCCTGCTTCTTTCCTCTGAGTCTAAGTAACGCCTCCGGGGAAGCCCCCTTAGCGCCTTCTGCGCACACCCAGTATTCATTCCCCAAATTCCAGCATTAGATTTGTAACCTGGGTCTAATATCGTTTCAGAAGGACGACCATGGCAGGTACTCATGGTTCGTGTTCTGGCATTCCCAATTACCCCCTTTCAGGAGGACCTCGACAGCAGCAATTTAACGTGTTTAAGTTAGAATTTCCTTTGATCTTGTGTTTTAGCAAGAATATAACTATTTTGTATCCACGTGTTACACTTCCCTTTGAGTAGAGCCCTCCGCTCCTTGTACAACCTCCTTTTTGTTTGTGTTTTATATGTCCTGGGTATCTTACCAAGGCCATTGCAAATCAAAGTAATAAATATTAGATCATAAGAACCTGCATAGAAGTACATATACTTATAAGTAACATATATATATTATGTATATATATATATATATATATATATATATATATATATATATATATATATATATATATATATATATATATATGTATATATATATATATATATATATATATATATATATATATATATATATATATATATATATATATATATATATGCTATATATATATATATATATAACTATACTAACTATATATATAACTTTTCAAAGCACCACTGATAAACTGAATGGAAGGAAATGTACCGATGAAGCAAGTCATTTTACAAGAGTCAAATTTGCAGAATAGTTCATTCATGAGGTAGTTCTACGTTGAACTGCAGCATTAAATGATATAATGGGAAGCGTATAAACTTATAAATTCAATAAAATGTGTGAATCTCTTAACTACGTTTTTATATGCTATAGGTTAATGTTTCATCAAATAGCATAATGCAGTGTATGCATGTATATGTAATCATGCATATATAAATCCACACACACACGCACACATATGTGTAGTGTGTATATATATATATATATATATATATATATATATATATATACTGCTATATATATATATATATATACTATATAATGTGTGTGTGTGTGTGTGTGTGTGTGTGTGTGTGTGTGTGTGTGGATTTATGTATGCATGATTACAAATACATGCATACACTGCATTATGCTATTTGATGAAACATTATCCTTAATTAGCGTAAGTATATCGTCTAATGATTTTGTGGTCATTCTGAATAACTGAAGAATTTGGGATCATATTCTCTCAGTTTTGGATACAGTTTTATGAACATACCGTACGCATGTTATTTCCTCCACTTACATATTAATACTGAACGAACCGAGCGGGTAACCGCCATAATGTGCATGGTCCCACTTTTTGCAAGCGCATGATTACCACCGCGGTTATAGCCTCGTGTGAACAAGGCCCTACTCTCAAGAGGACTTGCAGCCTTATCGTTCTTAGCTCTCACTTTTTGTTGGTGCAAGGGAAGGCAGATTCCTCTCTTGTGACCAAGGGTGTGATGTTGCAATTTGGAAAAAATATCGCCAATTCCGATGGCTTAAATATCGTACCCAATTTCGTACCATACCTAAGAACCGTACCGTATTGGTATTTGATAAAAAAATTTCATCACCATAATTTCATGCCTGATTTCGTACCTCTGCCATTACATTTTCTGTGAAAATTAATCAGTAATATTGTCCTTGCAAACAACTCCTCCTCAGTTTCAATACACTTAGCTACCATATTGTGTTTTGTAACTTTTTTGCAATTAGTGGAGATTACTATAAATATGTTAAGTAGCCTATGTGTGTGTGTCAGAGAGAGAGAGAGAGAGAGAGAGAGAGAGAGAGAGAGAGACAGAGATTTACTATATTTATATTCTTGAGTAGGTTTACCATTTATTACATTCTGGCACTTTCCAGAGCCAGAGGTGAAGGAAGGCTGCAAACTTTATTAGACAAACAAGGAGAAATGAGAATGGAGGAGGCAGATAGCTAAGAATTGCAATTATATTTGCTCCTGTTAGCATCTGCAGCCCTTTTGAACTACATATAACATATACATTTGCATTTTTATCATAGAATTATAATTAATCAAAGCAGTTAATCTATAATAGGCTACAGTAATAGGAAATTCTAAAGATATGTCAACATTGGCCTCGTACTTTATTATGAATGGACTATAACTTCCACAGGTATATGAACATTAATTCACATTAATAAACATAAGTCTTTTGATAATATTTTTGGGCGTAGAGATATCATTTAAAAAAATTAGCTTCCACATACAGATGAACAAAAAGATTCATTATTTTCACTCATTGTTCTTTTAAGTAAAAATTGAATCTCACATCCATAAACTGGTCCTTTGATTATTTATTAGGTGTTGCAACGCAGGAACATAATAGATTCAACTATATCCTCTTTGAGCCCTAGCCGAAGTTCATCGAGGATATACCGTAAACCTGAAAAAGTATGCTCTATACTAGCATGAGCTGAGTGACAGGAAGAGCCACTGCCACTTCGGCCAGTTTCTTCAAGTCTTGATGTGGATGACATTACCACCATTTGAAAATGTCTACACTCCTATCTATTCGCTTACAGCTGCCAAAGTTCTGAACCACTTGCCTAATGTCATGCATGCCAGTGCTTACTCGCTCACAGGCTTCATTGTTTTTGTCACTTGCATTCAAAAGCTGATCAGTCACATCTATGTTTTCACCTGTCCTATCCTCGACATGCAGACAGTGTTCTTTGTTACTTGTCAGAAAGTATTGCATCATGCATTGTGCCCTCATTACCTCACTGTTCCACTTTGACCATCCTTCCTTCCTCCCACAACTCATAGATGCTTTTGAGCTATTATCTTCTGTGGCTGTAAGGAGACACTGAAACCTGAGATCTAAGTATACAGCAGAAAAGAGGAATGCCGCATTATTAAGAATTGTCTGTCTTCACACAAACCATGCGATGAGAAAATTCAGCTTTCATCAGACATTTTCCTTTACCAATTTCATTGTCAGTGATCGGGTTGCTCTCCGATTCAGTGAGATACCTAGACTACAGACGCCAGTGCATTTCACTATGCCACTGAAAGTGTGGTGTATTAATGTAGCCATGTAGGCATGTTTCTCATTATTCTCTCTCAGACTCAGCATATTGTATTTAATCTTTTTAGCTATATTAAAATATGATCTTTCCAATAATCAAATTTGAATGCCAATTTCCTTAAAATCTGTCGATTCCTTTGAATTTCGCCAAATTTGAATTCCTGGAAAGATAAGGTTGCATCTAAAAACATTCATCAGGAAAAAATTAGGTTACCCTATCATCAAGTCAATATTTGTCATCTGGTTTATCCGGGATGCCAGAAGCCAATCACAATGGAATAAATAAGTACGGAATAGGTACACGGAAAAAATTTGGAGAAAAAATAACGTAATATCATGCCATACCATTAGCAAAAAGTAATATACTACCGTAATCTCGTACCGTTCTTGCAGGTGGAAAAATACCATACCGTACCGTAATTCCGTACCACACCGTACCATACTGCCACCCTTGCTTGTGACCCCTCTTAGAAGGACACGCATGTGAAATCACCACACCCAAAAGGTGGTCTTTTCTCTGTGAAGATGACCACCAAAATTCAGAATACAGCAGTAATGATTACGTGATGATTTCGGCATGGCTCTCTCTCTCTCTCTCTCTCTCTCTCTCTCTCTCTCTCTCTCTCTCTCTCTCTACTCATTTTTTCGTCTGCTGCTTGTGGCTGAGGCAGTAAGCCTTTTCAGCCATCTCCTTTCTATCATAGGTTTGTTTCTACTTTTGGAATGAAAAGTAAACCCATTGGGCTCGCAAATTGGAAGCAGTGTTAATGGAAAATAAACTAGGTTTAAATTTCATATTCATATCCGAAATCTGAATGGAATAGAAAACCCATTTTAAAGGAGAATCTGCAACTTACGGACTTTTTAAAAGGAATACTTTTATGTACTTTTTGCAAAAATGCAACTGCTACATGTCTCTAGATTTTTGCTTAATTTGCTAGAAAAGGTTGATGATAAGAAAACGACACATTTTATTGTTTAATTACAAACTTCTCATAACTATTTTAAATTCTGTTTTGCTGGATTGCAAAGATAACGGACGGTTTTGTTTTTATAAATGATCAGGAAATAGTGTGAAATTCATTACAAACTCAGACAATGAGAGGTTCTTCACAGTTCAGAAGGTTTAGAGGCAACTAATTTGCTACTGGCATTCCCGACCATCATATTCTGCAAAAATATCACTAGATCAAGCTGTATTAAAGTATTTCAACCTATGGTTGAGAATCCTTTATATCTTTTATCTATTTATAATTAGATCCTACAGGAGTCCAATTTAACTTATAATCTCTTTCTCCCACCTCCCGCCCCATCTCTCTCTCTCGCTCTCTCTCTCTCTCTCTCTCTCTCTCTCTCTCTCTCTCTCTCTCTCTCTCTCTCTCTCTCTCTCTCACTGAGATATACTTAACTGAACTCTCTCGATTCATCCAATTCCTCTTTCTTTTCGTTCCGTGTTCCGTCAGTCAGCCTTCTTCCTCTTGTGGAATTATAAATTACATTTAATGTTTGTGAATACGAGTTAATCCTAAGTCTTTCCCCACATGTGGATAACAGTTTGACAATTGTTCCAGGCATTCTTTCTGTTATTCCTTTCCGAGCACAATAGATATTAGTCGAAATGATATCTTGTATATTTTCTCTTTATATTTTCTCTAAATATTAAGATGAGTTAAATTTTATAGTTTCTTTCCTAATGAAGCATTAATGATTTTCTGCAAGTATTCATCGTTCGAATCCATCTCCCATTCTCTTCAAACACCGTTCACGACACAAAGGTTCCTACGCTCATTTCATACGCCAGACCCACAAGGACTTTTCCCACTTCTTTCATCTTTCCACTACGTGTTCGTCTCGCTGATTTTCTTCACATTTCATCTTCGTATCCTGTTGTTTCTCTTTTATCCAAAGTACGTCTGTGTCTTCTCTCACAAGAATTAAGTGTTAGTTATTACTGACTGATCGCAACCTTCTTTCCCCTCCTCTCTGACTGTGCCACGAAAATTCCAGTCAGTCTTGCTTAACGTAATTGTATACATACTTGCACGCTCACAAACACACACACACACACATGCATACTTTGAGGCACACACACATACGCATAAGAAATGGAGAAATTTAGCGTTCCTAAACCTTATTCAGTTCTAAAAACCGACAGGATATGACAGATACCATCTATACATACATCAGCTATATTACATATCCGCCTGTCCTTTGAAACATACCCCACTAGCAGTTTTTCAACAGCAAAAGTAATTCCTTAAATGACTAGTAGTTAAGTAACTCCTTAAATGACTGGTAGTTGGTTTTTCTAGCTACCTGATAAAGATCGAAACCTTTCATCTAGCCTGAACGTATTAAGAAAATAATTTTTAAATTCAAGATGCTATAAAATGCAATTTACAGAGGTTTGCTATGGTGAGATCACAAGGAACATCAGGATAAGTCTAAGGGCTATCCAAAAGAAAAAGGATGAGGAGCTGAGGTAGCTTAAGGAAGGAGAAGCTGCTCTGATCCAGCGTTGGACTTCCGCTGCTAAAGAAGGTGACCTAAGAATGAATATCGAGGAGGAACTTAGTAACGGACTACGCGACCTCGATGAGCTAGCAGAGAAATGGCCCTTTAGAAGCTGACGAGACTCGGTGGGGCAACCTGAAGATGGTCCACCAGAGGGAAAGCCTCATTAGCCAAGTTGGGGTCAAACTTAAGGGCAACCAAGAAGAACAGCTAAATCTCGGACTCGTTTTCTACGTCTTAGCTAAGACTTCCCAATGTCGTAAGAGGATCAGCCTAACATCACTTCCTACGCAGAACTCTGCATAGTGAGCGATGCTAGATTGGCAGAATTAGAAACGAAAAGTGCAGGGAATAGAAATGGGTCATGCGGGAACATAATAAGGTGCTCTTTAATTACAACTATTTTTACCCTCCTGAGAGATAGGGACATGTTTCACGAGGACAAGGTGTATATTTGAAACTACAATATTTAAACCGTACCCTGAAAAAAAAATACATCGAAAAATATAAGCATGGACATGCAAGATGAACAAGGGAACTGGTGGAAACCAATAAAAGAATATATGCAAGAGGTCCAACGAATACAAGACAAATAAAGACAATGCCAAAACTAGCAATAAAAGCCAAAACTAGTCTGTGAGAGGAGTTTGTAAGTAAAATGAGTTCAGAGATATAAAAGAAATGAAAGGGATGCAGAACTAAAATGCGGCAGTGCGTTTCCATCTGTGATTCTATTTTCGGAGCAAGAGTTTATACATGAGAATTTAACATTATGAGACCAAAAGGAGGAAGCATCAACTGCAAATTTTATCAAAATTTATTTTGTATGACAAGGAAAAAATGAACTAGTTACATAGTTTTCATTTGTGAAAGAAATATTGAAAAGACACTCCTCAGTCTAGTGAGTCACTGTTGCAAAGGAAAGTCCCAACTCGGAACCTAAACCGAACCTGAAAGGGAAGTTCGCGTGAGGCTGGCGGAGTTAATAGGCTACTGCAGAGAATGTTCATATTGCCTTGTCTTAAAGATCTTAGTCATATGAAAAATTTTTTGCATTTTGTAATTTCATGTGTTTTTGATTGAGATGAAGTAGATCACAGATAATCTTTTCAGCTGAAAAGGGAGACATGTAAAAAGAAAATAGTAGAATCTTATTAGACATAGATATGATTTTAATTATTAATATTATATCAATAAGGGTTATTTTCGATATTTTACTATTTTTATGAACTCGTGTTGTTTTGAAAATATGTCTATGCAATAGTAATCAAAGTACAATAATCAGGGAACCATTAGGTATTATCCTACCCAGTTCCATGACGATCTGATGAAAAACGTGATTAATGAAGCTTATTAGACTGATGATAATGTCAGCGAGATCGGTAAACTTCACCATAACATTTCACAAAGAGTTACAGTAATCAACCATTATGGCATTTGAGTTCATATCTCTTTATACAGATGAGCTGCTTTATTTTAGGGATCTCGAATATTTATCAGAAATCGAATTGGAATTTAAAGCCTCCTTTCCAGGAAAAGAAATAAAAGAGAGAGAGAGAGAGAGAGAGAGAGAGAGAGAGAGAGAGAGAGAGAGCATTATGTTGAACGTACCATCACCGACAATTGCTAGAAATGTTTTTCAAATTCCTCTTTATTTCAAGAGGACTGGGGCCAATACTTCCTGATCGTCACGCTATAGCACAATCCCTTTCTTTTCTCTCGATTATATTATGACATAAAAGGAAAATCCTTTGTTGCGCCAACTTTAAACATGATTAATTTTGTACTTGATGGCGAGATGCTGAACATGTTATGCGACTGCGTGTTTCCTAAGTTTTGATATGAGTTATGATGGTTAATGGCAAGTGACAAAAACTTATTTATTATTTTCTCCGCATACTCTGAGTAAATCTAATTTAACTTTAGGTTCATAATTACTCTGAAAAACGTATTTTCCCAAGTTTCTGAACATACTCTTTAAGAAGAATTTCAATTTTATCTCGCATACTGCCACATATGGTCTTGAAGAACCGACATTCAATTAATAAAATGTCTGAGCTAAAAATTCAGTTAAGCATTTAGACTCATTAAAATCTTAAGACTGATAATGAAGATAAAAATGATCTCTAATGGATCTTAACGTGCGTCCTGACGACCCAACTTCTGCTTCTGGAGTAATATTAGAATTGCACGGCTCAAGTTGAAAGACACAAGATGAACGGGGCACATGCCACAAAGCGTCCACACTTCAATTTACAAGATAATGTTGGTGGAGTTTATGTTGCATATTCGGTTACTGGGCACAAACAAAAGGAAAAACGAAATCTGGGAATGAAAGAATATTAAAGCACAACCTTAACACCATCTTCCAAGAACTGAGTGATGAAAATTATCAGTCTATTGATTCCATAAGTATGTCCGTTAATGGACAGGACATGTTCCAATCAAATAATTTTTTACATAGAAAACACAATATATAGTCTACATCTACCGTGTTAACCTTATATATAAAACTTTCGTTTAGGAATGGTACTTACTGTAATTTGTGTTAAAACAAAAAAATACATAAATAAATAAAAAAAACCGAGGCAAATGCTAGGTCTGTTTACATGTATTTAAAAGTAAAATCTTTTAATAATACTCCGACCAAGAAGGTAATTTGCAAGTGACGCATGAGATAACAAAAGAGATTCTTACCATCGGCAACAACCTCGTATGGACGCATGCTCTTTCAGTTTCAGGTTCGAAATTTATATTATTATTGCTCGCATAGAGCATTTTATATCGAAATTGTCTAATTATCGGGTTTTAGTGAGTTTTGGTTTCAAGAAAGGCACGCTCCACTAGCACTGTTTCATGGCCGAACAACTAAAAGGTACATCTGGATGCACATTTACGTTATCATCCAACTATACAAAGTTATTTAGGAGCTACTACTTTTCATTTTCCATGGCAGCAAACGAGATCTCAGAAACAAGCATTACCTAGATTCCTAGAACCTTCAAGGCGCTTTCCGTTCTCTACACTACAGGAACCGTGATGCTTCACTTCTTACCGCTCACTCGCTAAATTATTATCAATAATATAAGGTAGTTAATGTTATTTTTTTCGTGTGGCAAATTGTATTATGGAAGGTGGAACAAAAATACACATTCTTTACGACCTGTGTTGTCTCAATGATGTTTATTTTTTTTCTGCATCTCCACGTCAACAACAAAATAGAGCTTCTTTTTTGTTACAGTGTTTCCTCGTAATCCGGTCCAGTTCACTTAAATCATATCTGCCCAGCGTAACATATATATCACTTTATTTGTGTACTTAATTAAACCACACCACACCTCGTTAGATTGAGACAGGTTTAAATATGATTTTCAGTTGTGTAGATAGGGCTTGTGAGAACATGTTAACACGAGTGGTGAATCTTGTATCTGCGTGTGCTTAATACAGTAGGCCTAGGTGCTGAAAAGTAGCCCCTGCTCAAAACAGTTGCTTCTTGCAGAAGGTGAGCAATTTTCATATTTTTTCTTTGAAAAATGGTATTTCATGATTGATACTTTTGAACAGAGCACCAGGAAATAATATGCAATGAGTTTATTTCCTTCAGTTGTATTTTTCTACTTATAGCATCTTCAGTCAGGGCGTAACGCTGCAGAAGCCTTAGATTATTTTAGTCCTATACATCATTAGTACATAATATGGGCAGTCTGAATATCGACTAAGACTCCAAATATGAACGAAAGCAATTTGTAATTCATATTTCCATTTCGATTTTTTTCATGACTGTTAAGACTATTAGGTCTATTGTTGTATTCTGCAGAGGTAGTTACGATGACCACTTCTTGTAGCAAGTAGTGTGAGTTGGATCTGGCAAAACTGCCAACCTTGTCACACCATGTTTTGAGCTAAGCAGTGGAAAAAAAAAAAAGTATATCTATTCAGTGGAATTCATGCAAATTATGAAAGATACCAAGGAATGAAAAATATCATATCTATCAATTCATGAGGAAAGTAATGTTATCTCTGAATTCATATACTTATCAACATGTAGACATTATAAAAAAAAGGATTAATACTACTTTACGGCCACACAACATTTTACATTGTGTCTGAGGTTTTCGATGATACAAAATGAATCATGTTACATCACATATGAGCATGGCTGTACATTACCTGGTAATTTTTTTTTTAATTCACCAGAAATCATAGAAAAGTAGTTTAGACCAGTAAAAAATTATAAAAATCTTAGACATTCAATTCGAGTCACCAGAAAATTTGAAACTAATTTTATGTATTCAGTGACATAATAGAGATTATTAATTCACAGTCTTCTACTCTATTCAAGTGCAAATTTTTAATATCTTTTTTGGTATTTATGAAAAAGTGACGAACTCAAGGTTTATAATTACGATGGTAAAATGCATAAGAAAATGAATAAGGATTTTTACTACTTGTCGATTTTTATCCAAATCAACTACACATACATGTACACGAACACACACACACACAGAGAGAGAGAGAGAGAGAGAGAGTGGCAGGTGGGATCGACAATAAAGCGCAATTTTATTTCTCTTAGCTTCGTGGATACAGAGACAAAATCTTATAATGGCCTAAGAGATTTCCTCTTTGGGGCATTATACGCCATCTAATTAAATTTGTATTGCATATTTGACGTCTCTGAAATAAAAGGATGAACGATGCAAAAGTAAAATTTTGGGATTGAGGAAATTAACATTGTAAGTCCCCATGAAATTCTGCATGAGGAAGACAATATCCTCCGAAAATAATGTCCCTTTCTCTTAATGGATTATATCCTTGAGCATTGTATTCTTGGTGGGTTGTGGCTCGTCTGTTCATTCAGAGAAATTTCTTCGTCTCAATACATCTTAGACACGAAATACAAAAGGGAAAGACGAAGGGGAGCTGTTTTCTTATCATATTGGACCAGTGTTTGCCTTTGGTGTGCGCTCTGTATAATACCGTTGACACTCTCGAGCAAGCTATTTCCAGATCCGTTTTGAGAAATTCTTGTTGTATGACGTGTTCTCCTCGATAAGATGCTGGCTGACGTATAGTTTCTCCGGCTTAAACATCACAGTAATTTATATGACAGACTCATATATATATATATATATATATATATATATATATCATATATATATATATATATATATATATATACATACACACACACACACACACATATATATATATATATATATATATATATATATATATATATATACTATATATATATATATATATATATATATATATATACATACATACAATATATAAGTATATGTATATATATATATATATATATATATATATATATATATATATATATATATATATATATATATATATATATATATTTATATATATATATATATATATATATATATATATATATATATATATATATATATATATATATATATGTGTGTGTATGTGTGTATGTGTGGTGTGTAACTCTACACTTGTGTTCGTTAGCACACGATTCGGCAGGTATGCGCAGTTGTAACAGAGCAATAATTTTTCCATTATATGTACACATTTCGATAACTTTGTGTTTTTATATGCATTCTCAACCTATTACAAACTTTCGAGCTTTTACCGTTGATATCATTGGCAGGAAAATAAAGTGGTATGTTTTGCTGTTAGAGAGTTATCTGGGGGAAAGTGAAAGTTCCATTGGAAGGTATCTACAATAGCTCTTTATTTATGAATGTTTCTTATAACACCTGAACAGTCTTGAAATTTCTTAACTGGGTGCACAGTAAACCGAAATTCACCAGCAAATTTGAATGTTTTGCCTAAAAATGATGCCTGCCTGGGCTTCTTTTTAAATAAGTTAGAGCTATTGTAGTTGCAGTATTTACCTGCTTAATACTGTACATACAACAAGCCATAAGATAAAGCTTAAAACTCCAAAGATACTGTCTTGGCATGGCACGACAAGAACTGAATATCTTATTCCTATCCTCACTCTTAGTTCTTATTCGAGAGTGTACTTTAAAACCTGGCTGGGAGCAGATGCAGCTGTTCCTAGCAGTTAGATAAGCGACAATGAACAATTAATACTTCATGAACTGAATATAGAGTTCAGGCGAAAGGCCAAGCGCTGGAAAGGAAATTGAGAGTAGGTAGGTCTGAGAGGTGTAACAGGAGGAAAACCTGAAAGCAGTTGCAGTATGAAATATTTGTTAAGAGAGGATGGATAGCGAGACGGAAGAATGATTATATGAATGGAGGTACAGTAAAAGGAATGAAAGAGGTTGCAGCTAGGGGACGAAGGGACGTTACGGAGAATCTTTAACAATGC
Source organism: Macrobrachium rosenbergii (assembly GCF_040412425.1). Lineage (NCBI taxonomy): Eukaryota > Metazoa > Arthropoda > Malacostraca > Decapoda > Palaemonidae > Macrobrachium > Macrobrachium rosenbergii. The sequence continues at coordinate 4,163,213 of NC_089785.1, read as the reverse complement.
CTACAGTACACCGCATGAGGTGCGCTGACGGTACTACACCCCCATAGAGACTAATACTTCATGGTAGATACCTTCGCTGTATGGGATGCAGGGTTTGCTGTCCCCTTACAGCGAATTCTTGTTCCTTTTAATTTGTTCTCTGCTTTAATATAGAATGGTAAAGAACAACACTTGATTTTAAAGCAGATGGCCAGTCAGATAACTCGATAGCAAATCGGTGAATTATTTACAAGTTTCTTTCAATTCACTCATTTCTCTTTAGACTTGAAAGTAACACAAGGATTAGATCATTACAGGAATCCTTCATCTTATTCTTTTATTTACTTTCCTTTTCCTGTGCAAAAAAGTTTTTCAGGCAACTGGTTCAACAGTTTAAGAAATAATCTATAGTAGGAAGTTTTATAATGTTCACCAAAAACTAAACTTTACAAAACAAATGTATGAACTTACGACGTATTCAGGCACTATTATGGTTAAGCAAATGGTAAGAAGACGCCATGACCTTGAAAACATTTGGTACGCACTGGCATGACAAATATTAAGAATGTGTTCCCAAAGAAAAAGTAAAAGAAAATTTAATATCCAAGAAGTACATAATAACTGAAGTCTGAACTGTCTCATTGAAATAATAGAGCAACATAAAACTCAGAAATACGTTCAGTCCGTAAGCAAAATAGAATTAAATCTCATTTGGCAAGCGCAGAAAGAGAACAGTCCAAAGAATAAGCAGAAAATAAACACTTCAATAGGAGGAGGTAGATTCAGCACAGGAAACCACTATCTTTTGTAATGACGAGAAAGTGAAACGTTCAATACTAACATATACCTACATCCAATGATTATATGCTCAAACTAACAATAAAAGAGTTGAAATCATCTCTTATGACCAAAACTTGACTTTTCGCAACGTAACTCAAAGATAACTCTAGAATAAAGAGCAAATGCACAAAGCTGATTGTCTCTGATAGCTAAATTCATGGGATTGCTCACTGGAAATCGAATCTTTTTCAAAGCGAAGTTGGTAAGTTCTCAGCAATAGAACTTATAGAAGTTGCAGGTCCATGTTAGCTTCTTCTCCAGCAGCCACCCCTCCTCCGCCTCTCTCTCTCTCTCTCTCTCTCCAGAGTTTTTTTTTTTCACTGAAGCTCCCACTTGCTATGTGCATGTGCTTGTACATGCTTAGCTCAGTCAGATAATCATAACGCTGGAATGTACAGTGACTTAGCCTAATTTATGAATGTTAAAATGAATGCAAAAATTCCAGCTTGAAATTTGCAGTTCCTTTGGAAAGTAAAATTTCTGAACTTGAACATCCTCTGTTAGGGGGTCCGTTTTGTCTAAGCTATTTACGGAAATTCTTTTGCTCACAATATCCTGCCTAAAGGAACTCAGACGGCAAGCCTCGTCGTCTGTTTACTTATTTTTTGGGGATTTTAAGGTGTTCATAACTTTCCTTCTCTCAAATAGGAAGGCAGCTTCCCTTTTCATTCACCTACCTTTCATCGAATTCAAATCTCTATACTTTGGTTTCACGCATTATTCTTTGGCTAATACTCAATAAATTTCAATTTGTGGGGTAATCAGTGTTGACTCTTCGTGTCAGATTCTAAATAGGGTCCCAAAAACAACCAAACCGAAACTTTAAGATGCTTGAGATCAGGTCAGAGCTTTACTTAGCATCTTGTTTAATAACATATTTTACAATACAAAGGTACTGTAAACCGTAATGATATGGGGGATCAAAAGAAGGAAGAATAATCTAAATTAACGTGATTCTTTTATTAAGGCAGGTAAAGAAATCAGCCATGGCAGGAAAGTATCATAAATGTCATAGTAAAATTACGATATGCATAGATAATATGGAACATTAAGACAGTTAAAGAAATGTGAAGAGTATGCTGTTCTATAATGGCGTAACCAAATGTGATATAGCAGATGTATTATAGCATAAAGAAAATGTTCTCAGCCTCACCCAAAAACGATACAGGGCAAAATTCTCACATTTTATTTTTAGATATAGGTTCTGCTTTGAAAAAAATCTTACGAGAATATGTGTTTAAAACCTCTGAAATGACAAGTCGAGCGGTGGACTAAAAGTTCGGGAGGAAGAAGTTCGGTAACACAAAAGTCTCTTTTGAAGATTCTGTCTGAGTCTAGCAGTTCAGCAATCAAGAGGAATGTGTGTGTGAGGCCAAATTGAGGTAGAGCATGCAAGATTTATATTTGGTACAACTAATACGGTTTATAATTAAACAAGAGAAAGATTTCCAGTTAATGTGGAGAAGCGCCACAAGACGTATTTGCAAGAAAATAAAATGTGAACCATATGCAGGCTGGCTGACGAAACTGGTAGGCCTAGAAGGGTGGCACACAAAGAAGTGAATTACCGTAGCCTAGATGGCTACCAAAGGTCACCTGACTAACGACCCAAAATATATTAGATTCATTTTAAGTTACTCTAAGCTTCTAGTTAAGTTTTCTAAAGATTATATAAATCATTCATAAAACTGGTGGCCAACTGCAATTAATATGGAAAACAAAATTTGGTTTCCTATTCCTTGCATTAAGATATTAAACCTCATTTCCAAGTAAACCAATAGTGATGACGTTCTCCTCTACATACAATATGCGTGATCCCGAGCTATTGTATAGAAAAAGCGGTAGCAGAATCATTGAAGGTTAGGCAGAGAGAAATGGAGTTATCCTTCATTTGGGTTGCTTGAAAAAATCTGGGTAGCCTAAATTAATGCTAGGGCCCAGCCAGATCATTAAGAGTATCATCTGTATTTTTATAATGATTTAAGGCCGACCAGAACATTTAGGGAAAAACAAATCTGAATCTTAGCGACATGCATGCATTTGTTATTGACCTTCAAAGATTTAAATAAATTGCTAAACCTATATGAGTGGGTTTGACTAGCTGACTTAACGACAAACACAGAGAAAGAGACAACGGGTCTCAGAAGATCACCTTCCAAAAGAAAAAAATGTTGATGGAAAGAAGAAAAAAAAAAGGAGGCGGGCTGGGGATATCAATCATACTCCACAGCGCCCCTCCACATCCCCCCCACCACTCCCGTGATAACAGTGCACTGAATCCAGCATTGTTCAAGTAATGTTATCGCATCATGGGAGAAGTTTGTACTTTAGGCGTTCAAATACTCCTCCAAAGCATGGATGCTTTCATTTCTGCTCCTCAAATGATAATCAGACAGGTAGGGTTTGAGTATAATAAAGTGACAAAAGTCGAACGGCGCATGCCTAGTATAGCAAACGGCACGAGGCAACATGTAAAGTCTGACTCTTTCTCAAGTCGTTTATTATCATCACTCTAAGCAGTCTCATAGGGCCAAACATAGAGAATGACAAAACACTCAGCCGAGTTAACAATTTCATGTAGATGTTATCTAAATCAGCCTGGGAATGTTCAAAAGTGACCGAAAGTTCCCACTTTCAATATTATGGCACCGATCTTGCAGATAGCTTGCTTATAACTAACATTTCAGTTAAAGTAACGTCCAAGGTGCCAGTAAGTATCCCAATGGCCTCATATATGTATCATTTTATTGGAAAATCAACGATTTATGGACTTCCTGAACAGGGGCATCTTTTGTGCTATCGCAGCTCCACTTCTGTTCAGTTTTGCACTCTTAATGGTGCATTGAAAAGGGGAGTATTCATTAAATAGTTGACCATGTTGCCCTAGATTCGTTTGGAGGCCGTAACCCTCTTTTGCAGAAACTTAATCACGGCGTAACCCTCATTTTCATTCTTTGTGAATTTTGCCTGTGTCCGGTGATTTTTCAGTTGCCTATACTGCAATGCAGTTAAAGCAATTAATGGAGATACTGGGGTAAGTCATAAAAGTGGCTGTACTATGCAGTCACGAAAAATCTTTAATAACCCTGTTAATGTTGGTAGATTTAAATATTTCCTCTTAGGAATAAGGAAAAACTTAACCACAAAATCATTAAACCTTCAAGGAATTTTTGTTTTGATAAAAGTTTCAATATATATATATATATATATATATATATATATATATATATAACAAATATATATATATATATATATATATATATATATATATATACATATATATATATATATATATATATATATATATATATATATATATATAGAGAAGAAGAGAGAAGAGAGAAACTTAACACAAAATCATTAAACTAAGGAAATTTTGTTTTGATAAAAAGTTTCTATATATATATATATATATAAACCCTTGTTTTTTTAAGTCGATAGACAGATGGTCTGTCGATGCGACTGGCAGTAAATGAAACAGCACATAACAACCAACAACAACAAAGGGGAGGAGGAGGCAATTTTGCTAAACAGAATTCTTGCTAATCATAATATATATAAATATATATATATATATATATATATATATATATATATATATATATATATATATATATATATATAATATATATATATATATATATATACACATACATACATACTTCACATATACTGTATATATATAACATATATGTATATATATATATATATATATATATATATATATATATATATATATATATATATATATATATATATATATATATATATATATATATATATATATATATATATATTTATATATATATATATATATATATATATATATATATATATATATATATATATATATATATATATATATATATATATATGTGTGTGTGTGTGTGTGTGTGTGTGTGTGTGTGTGTAATATATAATCCACATCGGAGGCACTATAGTAGGCAGGAGAAGGGCGCAGGAACACATACTGATGCAGTACATACATTTACTGTCGACGAGTTTGTTGGCCCGTGGTCACATCATCAGGACATCTACAGTTATAATGTAAAACAGGGCATTCAGCATACATAATTAAAAAATAAACATACACAGAACATAAGAAACTTAAAATAGAAAATCCGTTAAACTTAAACAATCATACTTAAATATATTTACACACTTTAAAAAGAACCAATAAGAAAACTTAAAATGAACTTAATAAAAAGCTAAAAATAAAAAGAATTTAAAAATAAACTTAAAAGGAGAGCAGAAGGCGCACCTCTAACGGTGGAAGAAGAAAACACACTAAAAAGAACACAGCACAAAAAGCAGAAGGAGGAGGCGGACGAATATTAAAAAAAAAAAAAAAAACAATCGACTCATGCTATGAACAGAGGAACAGCCGATGATTTGCAATTTAACGTCGGTACAATTCTTCCGATATTCAGACTTTCCAAGAGAAGCTGTTCTCCAGGCTCCGTAAGCTTGGCCAATTATTCTGAAAGTTGTCGTATTTTATTGATGTCTTGTAACCTCTAGCGTTTGTGAAGACAAACATAGCCCTCAGGGCTACGAATTAGTCCCCGTGGTGGGTTAGTGTCGTCAGTCCACTTCATGTGGTGCACTGGGGCAAGCCCCCCACTATAGGGGGCTTGCAGTTTCCGTTCATCCTCCAGCTGCACCCACTTTTTACCCTTTTGCTGTACCTTCATTCCTGCTTTCTTTTTTCTGTCTTGCTCCCCAGCCTCTCTAACTTCAGCTTCTTAGTACAAATGATGGGTTTTCAACCATTCCACCTCTAGATCATTGTACTATATCTCTTTCTCTTCCGGATCTCTTAATCTTGCTGTTCAATCACTCCTACTCCCTATTTGCACTATCGTAAGAGGGCTCCACAGAGCTTATAATCCAAGAGCCAGGGGCCATTTATTAGCTGGAGATGGCCAGATTTCTAATAGGTATTTTTTGAAAGGTCTGACCTTGGGGCATTCATAACTGCAACTCTTAAAGATTGGCAATGAAGGGTTGAGATTTTATTAAGCCTTTTTCTCAAAAATGTGACTCTTTGAAAGAGTGCTATATGAAATATTGGAATAAGGCCATATCCTACAAAAGTATACCAAAGTTGAAGATTATCACATAATGCGTTCCCTGAAATAAATTAGCTGAACAAAATAAGAAAAAAATCGACAAGTAAAATAATTCAAATCTTATTCATTATACATCCTAAAACAAAGCAAAGTTTGGTGAGATATTATATGCAAATGTTGGAAACAAGAACTTTTACTTCAGTACCAGAATAACGCCATATTCATAGTTGCCCCCACTGCCTCTGCATCATTGAGAGTATAACCTATTTGGCTTTGAAAACTTCCTGTATACAAAATCTCTATGAAGCATCTGTTTTCGTACGGGTAAACCCAGGATTTCGTGGTTTGAATGAGCTACAATGACTTTATTCATAAACAGTGCTTTTTTAGTGGGGACCTTGACATTTGACCGACCCATGGTGACCTATGTTTGAGACCAATTTTTATTATAAAGTTACCAGTGACTCTGTGGTCGTTTGTCAGCATTTTGATACACCAATGTTTGTTGTGAGATTAAAATTGATTGAGATAGTATTAACATTAGAATGTGACGTACCTCCATATCTTCGACCAGTTCAAAGAGTCGCATTTTTGAGAAAAGGGCTTCATAAAATCTCAACCCACCACTGCCAATCTTTAGAGTTGCAGTTTTGAATGCCCTAAGGTAAGACCTTTCAAAAATACTTATCAGAAATCTGGTCATCTCCAGAAAATAAATGGCCCCTGGCTCTTGGACTGTTGGCTAGACAGCCTAAATTTCATAAAATAAACCCAATGCATTAGCTGGGAGGACATCAGTTATGTCCAACCAAATTAAAATATGAAGGAAGATTTCACTGAGAAATTTTTCCGCTAAACATTATTTTCTCTCCGGTCATCTTGTGTAGAAAATACACAAAATTCTGTACCTGTTTAGAAAGCATTTAAATGTACCGCATGCAAGAGAACAAACAAGAATTTTTCAAAGCAAAGTTACATGGTTACAAAACAACGTAGAGTAACCAAACTTGATTTTACGATAAATCAACTACACACCGCAAATCCATCGTATTTGAAGAGGAGCACCTTAGATCAACACAGCTCCCCAGTGCAGCAGCAAGCACAGACGTTTGGGCAGAAGCAAAAGAAGAGGTTAAGAATGACTCAGGAAACTCAAACAGAGCGAATACGTGGGCTGAAATTCTTGAACTGACCTGTGCTTCGGACTACAAGGTCAGTACTGAGGATTCCGACAATATATTTCCTGTATCTTGTAAAGGTTGAACGCTGGTTTCATGACCATTTAAGTCGAAATTTCCCCTCAGTTCTCGTGCCAGTGACAACAGATGTTTCTCAAATGAGCAGGATCTTTGCCATACGGTACATAACAGAGGAGATTTTCGGGTATCGGTTGATCAGTCATTCACTTCCAACTGATCATTTACTAACTATACATGCGATACATCGTCTTCATGGGTGTGCGTGAGTGTGGGTGTAAGGGCGGGAGGGGGGTGTGGGCAGATGGAAGGGTAATAAAGAGAGAAATCCAGACTCTTACAACATTAATAGGTAAAAAAGAGCGCAATACGTTTAAGGTGGTTGTTGGTGGCTTAATAGTTTTAGCAATTTTGAAACGACACTTGCTAATCGATCTTGTCTTCCGTTTGTGAGAGTATTATAGCCTACATACATACGCATACATATCATGTATGTATATATATACTGCGGACTGGCGACTCGCTATGTATATATATATGTATATATATGTATATATATATATTATATATATATATATATTATATATATATATATATATATATATATATATATATATATATATATATATATATATATATATATATATATATATATATATATATATATATATATATATAGAGCTGCGGACTGTATGACTCGCTGGGTTTAGGAGTTCGATTCCCAAAAATGGCTGATGAAGAGTTAGGGAATTCATTTCTGGTGATAGAAATTCATTTCTCGCTATAATGTGGTTCAGATTCCACAATAAGCTGTAGGTCCCGTTGCTAAGATAACCAATTGGTTCTTAGCCACGTAAAATAAGTCTAATCATTCAAAAAGCCAGCCCTAGGAGAGCTGTTAATCAGCTCAGTGGTCTGATAAAACTAAGGTATACTTTTCTTTATATATATATATATATATATATATATATATATATATATATATATATATATATATATATATATATATATATATATATATATATATATATATATTATATATATATATATATATATATATATATATATATATATATATAGATTATATATATATATATATATATATATATATATATATATATATATATATATATATATATATATATATATATATATATATATATATATTATATATACTATATATATGTGTGTGTGTTTAAGATTTTTAAAGCTAAGAAACCAAAATCCTGAAAAATACTATACTTGTTATTCAGCAGAGGTGCATATTATCAAACTCTGCCTTTGAACAAACTAAGGAACTGGTCTGCAACTGAGTTCCCCTGACAGCTGACTGCAGCCGTCAGCATTTCCCCATTGTCGGTTTCAGGTCCACTAAAATGAAGGGAGATGGAATTCCATTTGCATTCTGTGAAGAGAACAAGGTTTGTAGACATATTGGCCCGTCAGTATTCCAAAAGCAGAGCATCTGCTGGAAGTGGAATATACTGACTGATTTCCATTCGTGGAATCACACTTGAATCCGTTTTTCTTCAATATTATCACTATTCTCGAGGAATAGTGAATTAAATATATATATATATATATATATATATATATATATATATATATATATATATATATATATATATATATATATATATATATATATATTATATATATATATATATCTACAATATCAATTCCTCTACCTCGGATATAATTTATATATATATATATATATATATATATATATATATATATATATATATATATATATGTGTGTGTGTGTGTGTGTGTGTGTGTGTGTGTGTATGTTTGTGCTTTGAACTATATTTGCATTTAAACATCTGTAGTATTTTGTGTAAATCACGTTTTGAGTCAAGAGTCAGGATTGGATTATTTGCTATTCCGTTCAGAGTTACTGTGAGACTTACAAACAGGATTCAAAAGGCCAGAGAGAGAGAGAGAGAGAGAGAAGAGAGATTAAGAGAGAGAGAGAGAGAAAATTATGATCCTTAATCATGCATTTCATTGACTAATCTGCTCTTTCATCACACCTTTTAATATATCTATCTTTCTTTCCTTTTTTCTTTCTTGCAAAATGCAGGGTTTTGAATGAGACGATAAAGTACCGATGAACAGAGTTCCAATTTCCTCATCAAGCGCCACACACAAGTTCCGCTCTTAACTTTCGACAAACAACGAACGACCGAGTTCGGGTAAAGTTACCAAGTCAAAATAGTACGGACCAAACACAGGGATTGCAGTCTCACGAATTTCCCAGTTCCACTTGAAGACTGAAACTATCTTTTAATCTGCTTCATGGATGTATGCCAATGGCAATGGTCGATGAATTTGTCAAAGAAAATTATACATACGTACAACACAAGTTTCTGATTCACATCGAAATGAACCCGTCTGGTCTCTCAAATGAAATAATCAATCAGCGCTATCAACTGCCTTTCATTTGAGAGACATGGCTTCGATCCTCGATGTGAGTCAGAAATTTATTTCTTTGAAACACGTGCTCATGTGTTGATTAGTTCCATTAATTACACACACACACACAAAACACATACATACATACATACATACATATATATATATATATATATATATATATATATATATATATATATATATATATATATATATATATATATATATATATTTCACACTTTTAGGGCACACCGTTTCTCTAAAATGATGTTTACGTATAGCAATTGATTTTGTGAAATCCAGAAGTTTTTGTTTCAAGAATCTGCGTATCGTTGGAATTCACTTCTAGTTAAAAACGTGCTGCTTCTTTCAGCCAGCAATTGTTTTTTGTCACGATAGTGGGTCTGTCCGTGTGATGCATTTGCTAGAGACTGCAGAAAGAATTTATAACTACTTCATTTCCTTCTGTGATGGGAAAGTACATCAGTGACCTTGAAACATGAAAAATGATTGTCGACGGATTAAAGGATGAAGCGCTTCTCAGGAACGTGCATATATTTGGAAAAAAAAAAAAAAGCTTTGAATTGTAAGTACGCGGATAAATACACATTCGGATTAAAATACATGGGATGATTTCTGAACGACCACCCAAAAAAATGGTCAGCAAATGACACGATACCTCTTAGAGTCTCACGAAATGACATATACGCAGTCAGTGGTGACAGAGAGGCAGACACACAAGAACTTACTCCCAGTACACGAAGAGCCAAGAAGAGCGAGAAACACAGGACGATTTCGTCAACTTACTGGGTATTGAACAACACCCCCCCCCCTTTAACGTTGGTTTCCAGTGCCACTGTGGCCCAGTGATTCTCAAACTGGGTGCCGTGGCAGACAGTGCCTAGGGGTGCCGCGAGATTGTCGTGAATTTTGTCTTGGCTAGATCATCTCAATGGTCATTTGTAAAAAAAAAGTTTTCAGGAGTCTTCATATAATTATTATTAGTGTGCCTACTCTAACTATGTTTATCTAATTCATCTGATAAGCTCTTTGTTTGTACAGTATATTTCTACATTTGAGGCGTTTTGATTTTGGTTTGAGTATGGATAATTTTATTCATTAAATAAGAAGTAAATTTATGCGGGATGGTGAAGAAGGGGTGCCACGGTAATGATTACATTAGTTAGGTGCCATCACTGAAGAAAGATTGAGAACCATGCACTATGCAAACAGACCAGATCCAGAAACAAAAAGTTTAAGAAATGCATAAACGTGAAAACACTATATGGAAAGATTAAAGGCTTATATATATTATCTCTCGCCTACTTGAGAAAGTTGTGTGTGTTCCAGAGCAGCAATCTAGAAGAATTCCAGAAGTGCTCTCGTTCTCAAATATTGCGGAACTTTTGCTCTGCTTGGAATCTCATCTTTCCTTCATTGGCTTATGATGAAAATGCCGAGGAGAGAAATTAAGGTTCGTGACAATGAAGAAGGACGGCATTTTTTACTTAGAAGTTCTCGTCTTTTATTTTAAAACCAAATTATTATTCTCAGATATAAATTCTGCTTTGGATTTCATTCGGGGTCGGAAATCAAGAGTGCTTTAAGTATTATTATTATTATTATTATTATTATTATTATTATTATTATTATTATTATTATTATTTAGAAGATAAACCCAAATTCACATGAACAAGATCCACAGGGGCCGTTGACGTGAAGTTCAAGCTTACAAAGAATTTTGTGTTCATTTGAAAAGAGTTACAGAAGATTAGAGGAAATACAGAGATAAGAGATCAATTATTATTAAAAGAAAAAAATATAAGTTAAATAAAATTATAAATATATAAAAATATAAATAAATGAGAAAAATACAAATTGAATTGCTTTAGTGTGGTGATGCAGAGCATCTTCGCTTGAAGTTTTGAGGTCCTAACTGCACAACATCCTCAAGGAGACTGTCCCACAGCCCGATGGTGTGAGGAATAAAAGATCTCTGGACCTGAGTTCAGCAGCGAGGCAAATTTACGGCATATCGTCGATGCAGCTCTTCAGCAAATTTGGCCGCTCTTGGCACGGATCAGTTGTGAATGCAAAAGTTCTCTGTTAAATACAACTTATGAAAAGTTGACAAACAAGAGACCATCCGTTGATGGTTAAAGTCATAACTGGTAAAATATTAGGAACCATAAAACTACCACCATCAACCATTCAGTCTAAAAGAGAAAAATCTCTGACAGAAGAAGACATCCACACCGGAGAACAGTATTCTAGTAAAGGAAGGACAAATGACCTAAAACATGTTGCGCTGAATTTATCATTGTTATGAATATATGAGGCCTTACGTATAATGCCTAACTTCCGTGCAGCATTTGCTCATACTGTCATTAGATAATATGTCTGAAATGTAAAGCTACACCAAGTGTAACCAAAGTTTCAGATACTAAAATGAAATTGCGTAAACTTCTGAAAGACTTTAAGAGAGTTTGCAAGTGCTGAAAGTTGAGAGGAAAAGTGATTAAAAGTAAAGTTGGGAGGGTGAAAGGGAAACCCATAAGACGGAACGCTGGATGTTGATGGGGATGGTGGGAATATAGATACATTCAGTTTGTGTATGTAACTGCGAGTAATTACTTATTACCAGCATCTGGGAATGGGATTAAAGAACAGGCGAATCACAGAATAAGTAATGCAAATGATATGTGGACAAGACCACAAGGAAACTTGGAGAGTTTATGGGACACAAAATTGGAATACACGAAGGGATTATCAAGTGATTTTTTTTTTTTTTTTGCGAAATCCTGATGTTGATTACGCAGGGGAAAAATCCAAGGTGCAAAAAGTACCTGCTTGCACAGCAGATGTGGTATAAGAAGCCAAAGATGAGAAAAGTGGCTACACTTGTCAGGCATGTAAAAAGTTACCTTAAGTAAATTGATGGTTAAGTAATTTCATATTCTGAGGAACCTTCTGTTTACGAGTAAGAAGCTGCCAATATTGTGGAAGTTTAATACTTATCTGGTTCCCGTAGTATATTTGTCCTCTAACGACAACAGTTTCTGCAATTACTTCGCAGGCCTTCCTGGGTTCATTCTGATTTCACTTTGGACTTGACA
>NC_089785.1:4118092-4145592 GCF_040412425.1 Macrobrachium rosenbergii | reverse complement strand
AAATGTCTGTTTTATGTCACTTTTAATGTAATTCAAAAGCAAACTCCTGTTTTAATTGCCTTGAGCATATTAAGAGTGATGGCATGAATGACTTAGGGACAGGAAATTTTTATCATTTCAGCTAATGCATTATCACACATTTGAAAATTAATTTTTGCCAAAATTTCTCTTTGAGCCCCATCCAATCTTTTTTGAATTTGGTCATATTAAGAAAATTTCAATATTTATTAATGTAATACATACGGTATTAGGAACCATTCAGTGGTTGTTTTAAAACAGATTTTCACTCAAGCACTATCTTATTTATGGAGTCTCTGGGTCACACTGATCAGTAATATGTACTGAAATGCCCTCAAAAGCTTTTTAACCTAAGCACTTCCTCTTATGTTTGGATACAGTTTCAGATGAATGATTTGAAATTCAGAAGGAAATAAATAAAAAAATTAAAACAAATTACCTAGCCTAGGTGGCAATTCCAACCAATGTTGGTCAGACAACGAACATAAAGTCCCTTTGACAATTACTTCTGAAATACTTCAGAGGTAAAAGTTACAGATCTCATCTTTGTTAAATGAAAGAGACATTGCATTGCACATTTAACGAGTATGGATCAGTGCTTTGTAAAGCAGTAAAAAAATCTTATCATCTCATTTATAGTCTTCGAATAAATTGCTGTAGTAAATCTATTTTGATGCCAACGAGACCACTTTATTCGACGTTATTTTAGAAAGACACTGTACAAAAGTTTATCCGAATGAATCTGGTCCCTATAAATACACGAAATGATCTAACAGAGTGAGAACATTTGCTATGCCTGGCCGATGGGCAGAGCAATAATGACTGGAAGTACAATATGTGGCTCCTTGTAATCTGCCCTCATACATTCCATTTCATGGATTCTATAACCTTGCCATTAAATGAAATCATAGCAAGAGCTTTTACTTGTGAAATACAGTTATTCAAAACAATTCATCAAGAAGAATCATGAAGATAAAAAAAAAAAAAAACTAAAGCAAAGCATTAACAAACTGACAGTGAACTGTTGAGAAGTGGACAGTCTTCAGTTCTGACAAGAGATATTTCAAGTTCATTATTGTACTTTAGTAGGTGCTATTTTTAAAACTAAGATTTACAAGTGAAACCAAGATGACGAAGAACGTTTAAAAACACCGAAATGGGCTCATGAAAGAAAACACTGGGCTCAGCAGCAATCCCTTTACACATTCAAACTTTTGCTTCCTAGAAATTTCTTTTCACCCAGTGATTCTATATTCAACACCATGCTTTTAGAATCCCTTACTTCTGTTCTCCTCAACCTCACTAACATTTATTTTTTCTTCTTACATTCCTGTTACCCTCATAGCATTATGTTTACTAAAATTCGCCTTCAAGCATTTCAGACCTTTTTTCAACCGCCATGACAGGTTCTGTGTCTGCTATTATATAAAGGTAAGCAAATAGTTTATTTATCCAACAAACTTCCACCATTCTACGTCATTTATTTGACTCATCAGGTCATTAAAAATGTAAAAAAATCACACAAACAACTTGAAATATATAAATTTAATTCATTAATGAGCAGAAGCGAATGAAACTCCTTCTTTCCCAGTCAATGAGTGCATCCCAGAGTCCAAATAAAATCACCACCTGCTTCGTCTATTAAGCAGCAAAATCTCACGCGAAGTATCAACACTTTCGTCACTACGTCTGCCTGACGACCGAGTGGATCTCATTTTATCAAAACTTGAGCACCGAGTCTCTGCAACAGCTGTCTCACGAGAGAGAGAGAGAGAGAGAGAGAGAGAGAGAGAGAGAGAGAGAGAGAGAGATAATCTCACGAATGACTTGAGGACTCCTATTTCGAAAATTGGACTTTTGAAGAGAAGTTGTGATTTATGAAAGTGAAGCCATTAAACCAAGATTGTTGGGAATGGTACGGAGATTAAAATTGTTGTTTCAGATTGCGCTGTCCTTAAGCCAGAAGGTCTCCTGCTTCAAGAGAAGCCGTAAAATGTTGTCTAAGGACTGCTTGTTAGTCTTTGCAAAAATAATGACTGTCTCTTTTCCCTCCCCCAAAACTCTTGAGTTTCAATTTAGTATTGTTCCTTGTGGATGTTTGTTTATTGTAAATTAATAATAATAATAATAATAATAATAATAATAATAATAATAATAATAATAATAATAATAATAATAATTTTCTCCTGTAAGCTAAAACACTGTCCAGCAAACCCTTTACCGTAGCAAAACATTAGTTTTGTTCTAACATCAATGCCCAACTGAAAATAATTTCATAAAGAGAAATCTTAATTATATAAACATATTAGAAAGAGGCAAAAAACTGCATACAAGAAATTGTAAACTGTTTTATTCATCTCATAAACTACTGAGAAATCTATCATCGGAATACCGTAGAGTTGTTTTTTTCCAAGACGGTCATGAATTAAATGTCAAGAAAATATCTGCCGTGTCGACTCTGCTAGATCTTGTGACGGGGTCATTGTATCTGCAGGAATCCAGTGAGAGAAACTAGGATCTGTTCAGGGGAGGATCACCCGCTGAAAGGAAGAGCAGAGCTTCTGGAAGACGCCTGGAACGGAGAGCGAAAGAAGCAACAATGCTGACGAGAGCCAGTTTCTTCCTCGTTTCTCTTCTCAGGCCTCAGTTCCTCTTTTGGTTAAAAGGCTGTACTTGATTCCTCTGGAATCAGCCTCGTTAGACTCTGAGAAGACTCGGGTAGACAATTACTTAAATATCCTCTTAAATAAAAAAAAAAAGTTCAAGGCACCGTATTTGTGGGTTACTAACAATTGCACCTTTCGTTCTCTGGTAAAACAGGTATATTATCTACTAGGTCTAAAATGTAATGAAGAGAAGAAAGAGAAATGACAATAACCACAGTGAACTCGCAACTTTTCGATTTCTTCACACTTTTTCGAAACGCTTGTCACTACAAAGCCTAAGAACCAAGTGGAAGAACAAGTAGTGATTCTAACGCCTGTAGCAGTATCAGAACGAGGTCACGTTGCACACTTGGTGGTCAGGTGGGTAACGTGACCTTCTGGTACTCTGGATGAGGGTTCGAACCTCCGATTTCTGTTATTCTTCTTTCCATTTTGCCTTTCACCCCAAAAGACTCATTTTGACCTTTGGCCCAATCGAGGAATATCGCCGACATGTCACCATTCTCTCAGGTAGGGTGGTGGTGTTGTCAGTGCACCTCACGTAGTACATTTTAGGCATAACTAAGGGGTGTGTGCAGAGCCCTTTCGGCCCCTCCCTTCATGCACCCCACTTTTCAGCCTTGTACTTTCCCTCGCCCGCCCCCTGGGGCTTCCTTTGTTCAATATTGATGTCCAACTTCTCTAACTACTACTTCTTAGTGCAACTATGGAGTTTTCTCCGAATTCCACCTTTAGATCCTTGTACTGCATCTAATTTATTTACTAATGCCCTCTCTATCTTGCTGTCCAACCACTCCAACCCCCTGTGTGGACTTACTTTAGCTTCAGTGTTTCCTGCCCCTGGTATCTCATCTCTCCTCCATCTTCGTATCTGCTTCCTTATAATAAAACTACGAAAACCATTTTTTTCTGCCCCAGCCACCTTTACCTACACAGTCCTTACTTGGAAACACTGACACTTTCTCATCTGCTCTTCATTAATGACTTCTCTCAGGCGCCCCCAACATGACACCCTCTCGTCATTCCTGATTAATCTCATTTAATTTTTTAGGGCAATAAAACACTGCATAACCTGTGATGTTCACCAAAAATGGATTTAAGATCTTGGGCGAATTTTAAAAACCCAAATACAAGTGAGACCTTGCGATTTTTTATTCTGAATCCCCTGAACTTAATGCTTTTGTGCAGGAAATTCGTATTTTCTAACATTTCGTGCAATTCTTTTAATAATCTTGCAAGGGTATAATTCTATTTGTTTCTACAATTAAGAGATTTTTCTTCAGATTTTAAATGTAGTTTTTGATAATTAAGCCCAGTATTTCATCACATTACGTAATGCTTCACTTAATATTACGAAAGACATCTATTTCATAAACGTAAAATAAGTGCTTTTCGCATTTATTTTATTTCTTTGTGAGACGAATAATTATCAAACGACTGCAATATAAAACATGCATTTACTGAATATGAAAATGTACCTTCTGCAACAGACAAAAACGAAAGGCTAAACGCTAATAATTTTTTTCTAATGTTCCAAGTGCTCGAGGCAAGTGATAAATGACAAGTGCTCTTCTCTGAGAAAAGCTTAAACATTTAACAAAATATATTTATGCAATGAAGAGAGTTTATCTCCTAACCCTCATATAACATTTATATAAAGGTTTTTAGCTTAATGTAAATATTACATTAAAATAAAATCACAAAGGAAAAACCATACAGATATATCAAATAACTTGTCCCCATGTTACAAGAATCACGTTTCAACCGCAAAGCACCGTCATCACTGCAATATAACAACATATTACACTTATTAATTACTTTGTGCATGCTAAGGTCCTGATTAATTTGATCAGGAAAGCTTAAAATCTAGCTTTGTAAAGCGTCAGCATGACTGCTGAACGATAATGTTTATTTTTTGCTTTGTTATCTATTGCTGTTCATGTATGTATACGCTGTTTCGGGATGAACTATTTCTTTCCCCGAAAAACTATTTCTTTCCATGTTTTTATTCTTATAATAATAATAATAATAATAATAATAATAATAATAATAATAATAATAATAATAATAATAATAATAATAATAATAATAATAATAATAATAGGGAAATGTACCACATATAATGGATTGGCAGTTATTATTATTATTATTATTATTATTATTATTATTATTATTATTATTATTATTATTATTATTACTATTATTATTATTGATAATAAAAATATTATTTGTATTACTTTTATTACTGTTATCGTTATCATTATTCCAAGTTGATAATACACAAATAATTCGTTCTTCATTTTGACTTTTGACTTTTTCCGATGTAACAAAGCTGAGGCTTAACATATAAAATTCTCGTTAACAGTTTAATTTAATTAATTGTTAATTATACATACTACAAAACAAGTATACATTTCTAAAAAAAAATGTATTATTTTATTCTAGATATTTGTCGTATATCAGTAAAGCAAACTATTTAGCCATTTATTCGGTTCTCCGAAAAGAGCTGAAAATTTTATATTTTCATCTTCATATTTCCAAATCCTATAAAAACTAATTCATTTTATCGTCATAAGACAGAATTATTGAGTAAATTACTAGACTAGTCTTCATAAAGAACTCGGTTTCTTTCACGAAATGAATGTATTGTTTATATGGAAAATCAACTGTCATATCCTAATTACACAAAGAAAACTAGCATTAACAAAGAGAGAGAGAGAGAGAGAGAGAGAGAGAGAGAGAGAGAGAGAGAGAGAGAGAGAGAGAGAGAGAGAGAGAGAGAGAGAGAGAGGGAGATTACAGAAAAAAGGCAATTTTCCTTGATCTGAACCAAGTCCCTTTGCAAGACCGGTAACCTTACCCCCAGTGATGAAAACTGTCTCATCTGCTCATTTACATTGAGAGCAAAACTATCGAGACAGTTGCTAACGCGCTTGATCGCTCTCTCTCTCTCTCTCTCTCTCTCTCTCTCTCTCTCTCTCTCTCTCTCTTTAGCTGTTACCCTTGCAGAAACTGGCCAGACCCAACGATGCTCAACTTTGCTGTATGAATGTCAAGGGAAAGATGAACGCTTTACAGTCGTAGTTAGAAACGTGTTCACTCCGATAAACAATTTCCATTTTAGTAAAACGAATTATTTTAAAATTATTCTTCTGCTTAAATATTATCATTCCCCAAGAGTTTAAAATCCAAAAAGAACTAGAATCTCTTCATCCTCTTCGTAATTTGCTCACCGATTTAGCTATGATTCGATTCACTGCCACCGCTGCATTTTTTGGTGAGGAATAAACAAGCTTACTTTGACCGCCATTAATTACCTAATCAAGACCCAGTCATGCGGTAATCCCAGAGAAATTTACAATTAACTATAATTAATTGTTCAACAATTTACAGTTCATGTTAATGGTTAAGGTTTGAAAATCTGCTACCTATAAAAGCTATACTTTTTTATTAGAAGTCTAACTAGGGCAACATTGCTTTTGTTCCTATAAAACATCACTTATTTTAACTAACAATATATTATTGATGAGATTCACATTAATTAATCAATGTGAATCGTTACACAAATTTTATCCATAAATTGCAGAGAGAGTTTTTCGTCGAGTTTCAGCCTTTGTGACAGCAATTAGCCTTTTTACCTTAAATACATGAAATACAAGAGTCGCAAAATTATGTTAAAGATGGATTTTTCAGATATAAAAAAAGATAAATAAAAATTAATCTTTGTAATAACTTCCTTATCTTACTAACATGATGACAGCCAGGGTGTTACGTGTAATATATAAATGTAGTCACTGGCAATTCAATGTAAATATAACAATTTCTAAAGTAAATTCATAACATCAGGTGACACACCTTAATAAGCAGGCCCATCATATTCATTCAGAAAATGGACCAAGTAAAAGAGTAAGTTAACTTATTAACGGCAGAACTTATACAATGCCCTTTAGCCGAATGCCAGAAAGTCAAATTAATTGCAAATAAAGAAAACATCATTTGGATACGGTAAAACGTAAAGAGATTTAAAACATTATACAGAGCAAATTTAACGATTTCTAAAAGACATTTTTATTTCATGTTGGTAGAGTTCCGTAGTGCACAGGTATCTGAGAAAAGGAATTGAAAGAAGGCGAAAGGTTGAAAGTGGCAGCAAAAGGCGAAGTGAAAGATCTTTGGGGAAACTTTCGTGAGAACCGAGTCCTTTTGCATTTGGTCCCCCCTGACCATCAAAATACCAAAATGACATAAATGGGCTCGTATAATCCTAACCGCTGCTGCCTTCTGTAGTATGATGATCTCAGCATCCTACAGATTTGGTCTATTCAGAGGATTTTGGTTTGCCGTTATGCGTAGCCAAAAGCAAGTATCCCTAATAATAGGATACAAAATCCAGAAGGATTACTGAAACAAAACAATAAAGAAAATGAGAAATCATAACTATATCACCTTCATTTCTTTTAACTGTTACAATCTTCCTTAATTTTATCGCTTCTTTTCAAATTCTTTCTTCTGCACAGCTCCTAAAATGAAAGTTTTGCCATTTACTCAGATTTATTTCCATATCAATTGGTAGTGTTCATTTTTACCTTTTAAATTACAGAGAATAAATAAGTCTCTCTTGATTTCGTCTTAACGAACGCATAAACAAAGACAATGAAATTTATCAACGTAGCTCAAACTCAGAGAAAAGCAAATATAAGGAAATAAAGAGGAATAAGTAGATTATAAGAATATAAGGCCAGAGGAAGTCTAAACCTCACCTAAAGATCAGGATACCTTGCGTGTCAAGGATCCATTAATATCATGAGAGTGAGAGGAAATGTTAGTTTTCAATCAATCGGACATTGGACCTGATTCTCTACCCAAACGCAGAAGGACTAGCGGTATTTATTGAAGCCAGAGGAGAGAAGGATTAAAGACTTTTTTTTTATTTTACTATCCTTTTATCATCTTCAAACTTTACGAAGACAAGTTAATAAAAACTCTTTACTTCAGTTGCTTTTCCCTTCTTTTCTTAATTAGGTAATTTTCTTTCGAGGAATCAGACGTCTGTTCCATTAATATGGAGGCTGACTTCTCTCACACATAGAATCAACCCGAATTATACCTCAGAAATGACAAAGTATTTACTCGGCCTAGATTTGAAAAAAAAAAAAAATCCGAAAAGCATAACACAGGCTCAGTCTAACATACTAACAAAAAACAAAATACTCGGTACGATCATTCTTCATTAAAATAAATCTGTTTATTCATGTATTCATATTTCGAAAACCAAGTAACATTTTTAAATTGAAAGGAGTTCAGCTCAACACCTCAATCCAAAAACAAATTGGGGTAGCCATGAAAATGTGCAAGGTGGTAGGTATGCATGAACACGGCAGATAATAATGGCATTAATGTTAGAGTGCAAGCGTAGTATCTTCCCAAATTTAACAAAAGAGGGAACAGGTAAATCATTAATAAATATTCTGCGAATCTCGTATGTTTTCAGTAACTGGAAAACAATTACAACACCAGTTCTGAAGGTTTGTTTACCCGTAAAATGTGAATAAAATTCCTATGCTCCAAAGATTCAAGATAATTAAACCAGCCATTAGTACAACTCGTAGATGGCCAATAACATATGGAATGAATAATTCACCGCAACTTAGAGTTCTAAAACTGAAATAAAGTCATTAGAAGCTTCATATCTTAAGCACTCCGATTTGTAATGGCATATTAATACTTCATTAAGTTCCTACACACACAAAAAATAGAGAGCTGGATCTAATTTCACTGAAACTTGAGCCATTAAGTCAAGAGGCGTTCATCAAACAAAAGATTCTGGAAGAGAGAGAGAGAGAGAGAGAGAGAGAGAGAGAGAGAGAGAGAGAGAGAGAGAGAGAGAGACTATGAAGTCAGGCTGAAGAGGCTTCGGAAACAAATTCAATTAAGATAAAACTTTAAAACTGTTTCTGTTGCTACTTTTATTTGATGCAAGAAAGGAGTCATTTCTGTGAGCATAAAAAGCAGCGCTCATTTTTCGATTGATTACTTTTGTTCTTCACGGGAAATTTGCTTCTAATCCTCTGAGGCTTCTGCTTTTTGGCATAAACTTTAATCCATTTTCTTTCTATCACTATTCCGTTTCTGCCAATAAGGTTTTCTCTCCCATTCACTGTTTCATGTTCGGTTCTAAAAATTCTCAGTACCGTATAACTATGATTTATTTCTCTGTAAACTGTGGCTTTCGTCCCTACATTTGACTGTTTTCGGATTTTTCATAAAGAAAATGTCATCTTGGGAATAATGACCTTGTCAATATGTAAATTTCAAAATTATTTTAAGTGTAATAATTTGATGACGTTTATAGATATTAGATGTTTCACCAAAGTATTAGACGAATGGAAAATATTGATCAAAGGTCTCATACTAAAATTAATTCCTATCAAAATGAAAGTAGACCTGTTGACAGTAAAATGAGGTTACGAATATCTACTCTCACATAACTAGCAACAATAGAAGCAACTCTCCGCACCTGAACAGAATCTGACTTCAAGGGTACAGACATTTCAAAAGCCCTTCAGAGCAATTTCTTGTAAGATGGCGACTAAAAAAGGAAAACAAAAGGTGTTTTCAAAAATTTTAAACCGGCGGAAAGTTGAGACATTTCTGTCCGGGATCTGTGCCTCTAATATCCGTGTCAGGCGCATTTCTTGTCATTAGAGTTTTCTGCACAAAGGAAGTGTCAGTAATCACAGCCTCAGAAGGAGGAGTACGAATTCTTCTTCTCTTTCTCACGTACGCACACACACATTCACATGCGCCAGCACACACACATTTTTACATGCACACATTCTCGCTCACAATATAGATACCTGGAAAGTGCTAGTCACAAGAAACGTGCTATAAGAATGCAAAGTAACGATACGATTCTCTCTCTTTCTCTCTCTCTCTCTCTTCTTTGTCGGCTATTTATCTAAATAACTTCAAACCTGGATTGTGGAAATCCCAGAGGAAACATGGTTTAATGTCTTTTTAAAGAGAGAAATCTCTAAAGCATGGCGTTTTTACATAACTTATTTTCCTAATCTACTACAAAGATTAAAATGTTCAAAAGTTACCAGAAAAATTCAAGTAAAAAATGCGCCGAAGTTTCTTCGGCGCAATCTAGTTTTCTGGAGACCGTATAATACTGTACGAAACTTTCAGCCACGGTCCGGTGGTGGCCTGTTTTACTGGTACGATTATGGCTAACTTTAACTTTAAATAAACAAAAAACAATACTGAGGCTAGAGGGCTTCAGTTTGGTATGTTCCATTAATATGGAGGCTGACTTCTCTCACACATAGAATCAACCCGAATTATACCTCAGAAATGACAAAGTATTTACTCGGCCTAGATTTGAAAAAAAAAAAAAAAATCCGAAAAGCATAACACAGGCTCAGTCTAACATACTAACAAAAAACAAAATACTAGGTACGATCATTCTTCATTAAAATAAATCTGTTTATTCATGTATTCATATTTCGAAAACCAAGTAACATTTTTAAACTGAAAGGAGTTCAGCTCAACACCTCCAATCCAAAAACAAATTGGGGTAGCCATGAAAATGTGCAAGGTGGTAGGTATGCATGAACACGGCAGATAATAATGGCATTAATGTTAGAGTGCAAGCGTAGTATCTTCCCAAATTTAACATAAGAGGGAACACGTAAATCATTAATAAATATTCTGCGAATCTCGTATGTTTTCAGTAACTGGAAAACAATTACAACACCAGTTCTGAAGGTTTGTTTACCCGTAAAAATGTGAATAAAATTCCTATGCTCCAAAGATTCAAGATAATTAAACCAGTCATTAGTACAACTCGTAGATGGCCAATAACATATGGAATGAATAATTCACCGCAACTTAGAGTTCTAAAACTGAAATAAAGTCATTAGATGCTTCATATCTTAAGCACTCCGATTTGTAATGGCATATTAATACTTCATTAAGTTCCTACACACACAACAAATAGAGAGCAGGATCTAATTTCACTGAAACTTGAGCCATTAAGTCAAGAGGCGTTCGCTCAAACAAAAGATTCTGGAAGAGAGAGAGAGAGAGAGAGAGAGAGAGAGAGAGAGAGAGAGAGAAAGAGAGAGAGAGAGAGAGAGAGAGAGAGAGAGAGAGAGAGAGAGAGAGAGAGACTATGAAGTCAGGCTGAAGAGGCTTCGAAAACAAATTCAATTAAGATAAAACTTTAAAACTGTTTCTGTTGCTACTTTTTATTTGATGCAAGAAAGGAGTCATTTCTGTGAGCATAAAAAGCAGCGCTCATTTTCGATTATTACTTTTGTTCTTCACGGAAATTTGTTTAATCCTCTGAGGCTTCTGCTTTTTGGCATAAACTTTAATCCATTTTCTTTCTATCACTATTCCGTTTCTGCCAATAAGGTTTTCTCTCCCATTCACTGTTTCATGTTCGGTTCTAAAATTCTCAGTACCGTATAACTATGATTTATTTCTCTGTAAACTGTGGCTTTCGTCCCTACATTTGACTGTTTTCGGATTTTTCATAAAGAAAATGTCATCTTGGGAATAATGACCTTGTCAATATGTAAATTTCAAAATTATTTTAAGTGTAATAATTTGATGACGTTTATAGATATTAGATGTTTCACCAAAGTATTAGACGAATGGAAAATATTGATCAAAGGTCTCATACTAAAATTAATTCCTATCAAAATGAAAGTAGACCTGTTGACAGTAAAATGAGGTTACGAATATCTACTCTCACATAACTAGCAACAATAGAAGCAACTCTCCGCACCCGAACAGAATCTGACTTCAAGGGTACAGACATTTCAAAAGCCCTTCAGAGCAATTTCTTGTAAGATGGCGACTAAAAAAGGAAAACAAAAGAGGTGTTTTCAAAAATTTTAAACCGGCGGAAAGTTGAGACATTTCTGTCCGGGATCTGTGCCTCTAATATCCGTGTCAGGCGCATTTCTTGTCATTAGAGTTTTCTGCACAAAGGAAGTGTCAGTAATCACAGCCTCAGAAGGAGGAGTACGAATTCTTCTTCTCTTTCTCACGTACGCACACACATTCATGCGCCAGCACACACACATTTTACATGCACACATTCTCGCTCACAATAGATACCTGGAAAGTGCTAGTCACAAGAAACGTGCTATAAGAATGCAAAGTAACGATACGATTCTCTCTCTTTCTCTCTCTCTCTCTCTTCTTTGTCGGCTATTTATCTAAATAACTTCAAACCTGGATTGTGGAAATCCCAGAGGAAACATGGTTTAATGTCTTTTAAAGAGAGAAATCTCTAAAGCATGGCGTTTTTACATAACTTATTTTCCTAATCTACTACAAAGATTAAAATGTTCAAAAGTTACCAGAAAAATTCAAGTAAAAAATGCGCCGAAGTTTCTTCGGCGCAATCTAGTTTTCTGGAGACCGTATAATACTGTACGAAACTTTCAGCCACGGTCCGGTGGTGGCCTGTTTTACTGGTACGATTATGGCTAACTTTAACTTTAAATAAACAAAAAACAATACTGAGGCTAGAGGGCTTCAGTTTGGTATGTTTGATGATTGGAGGGTGGATGATTAACGTACAAATTTACAGCCCTCTAGCCTTGGTAGTTTTTAAGATCTGGGGGCAGACTGAAAAAGTGCGGAAGGATAGACAAAGCCCGGCACAATAGTTTTCCTTTGAGGAAAACTAAGAAGCAGAAGTTGTTCAACGATGAAAAAAGGACAACCAACGACTTAAATTCACGGTCAGGAAAGGGATGAATTAAGGAAGACACAGGTACATATATACGTACGGACAAATATATATATTATATATATATATATATATATATATATATATATATATATATATATATATATATATATATATATATATATATATATATATATATATATATATATATATATATATATATATATATATATATATATATATATATATATATATATATATATATATATATGTGTGTGTGTATACACACACACATACATATATATATATATATATATATATATATATATATATATATATATATATATATATATATATATATCTATATATATGTGTGTGTGTATACACACACATATATATATATATATATATATATATATATATATATATATATATATATATATATATATATGTGTGTGTGTGTGTGTGTGTGTGTATGTATGTATGTACAATTGTATGTATATGTGAGTGCACACACAAACAAAAAAGCTCTGAATACACTAAAAGCCGTCAAACTCATCATTCAAGAATAAATCATTATGTAGAAACCTTCCTTCATCAGGCTCTTCATTTCCCCTCACGTGAAAATAAAAGGAATTGGTACCAAGACTTTCAATTTTTATTCCAAGGTCATCTTCAGGGTACCTCAAGATGACTTTGGAATAAAAGTTGAAAGTCTTGGTACTTCCCTCTTTTATTTTCACGCGAGGACTTATTATATACTTCATCCACGGGACCACTGTGGAAATACAAGATTTCCCCTCACAGAAGAATCACCCACCCAACATATACTGCAACATTACCCTCTGTCTGGCACTCACTCTGAATATAAAGGACCCTCCAACCTGCATTTCAGGTCACTGGCTTCGTTCACCAGATAGGCGAGCGTAACCTTTTCCCTCTCCTGCCTTTCCTCTCGCAGACGTCTGCATAAACGTACACTTTTTGGCTTTATTCTATATGTACAGATCATCAAAATTATAAACAAAAATTATCACAAAATTATTTTCTGTCCATTATAAATCCTGATGTATAATGTTCCATCTTTTTCTCCTAAAAAAAGGGAATATGGATAAATGATAAAACTTAAAAATACATTTTCTTAATTGTCGTACGCCTAATACTTTCACTGTCGTAGGTTGCAACCCATTACCAAATATCTTAGACTTTACGTTAAACGAATGACCCTGAACATCAAGTGCAAAAGCTCCCTTGTGTAGATATTAACCTGAAAACAAGGACACGAAATGAAACCAGCAGGAGAAGGGAAATGAAGTAATATACACATAAAAATCAAAATTATTTTCTCTTTTCAAAAGAGGAGCCTTGCATCTCAGTTATCGTTATTAAATATTAATTATGTAAGATGTTTATTTATTTATTTACTTATGTACCTGTTCCATGTAAATTGGACATCAAATCTAGGCAATTTTGCTCTAAAACATCAAGTGCATTATGTTACTCTTTATATTACTGTGAAATTTCTTGTTCAAGACTTTTGATGCTACACAGGAAAAAAGAAATTTATGTTTACACATTGCGTTTTATAACATAGGTTGATATTCTTGGAAGAGTGACAGTTTATATCTTTAAGACTTAGTTTTCTATAAAGCCTTCAAACCTAAATTATTAATATTATAGCTACAACAAAAAATATGAAAAATCATAGCGTTATCACTGAAAAAATACACGCTTTATGTCAAGTACCAAATCCAGTCTGTATACAAAATCATTTTACTGCTTTAAATAAGTAAAGGAAACCATTGTCAATAGAGAGAGAGAGAGAGAGAGAGAGAGAGAGAGAGAGAGAGAGAGAGAGAGAGAGAGAGAGAGAGAGAATCTCCTTCAAAATAGACAGAACGTTATCCAAGAAGATAAAAAAAAAGTGTCAGTGACAGCGTGAAATGTGACGGTTTAAGATCTCTCGATTATATTTACTTGCTCGTCCAGGAGAATGGCCTGTGAAGAAGTCTTGGTTTATTATTATTATTATTATTATTCCATTAAATGACACACTTAAAAGCAACTAGCGTAAAAGGCCATGAATTTGCCTAGAACACACACGAGGGAGTATAATTACCTAACTGAGAAATATGAAACAAATAACAAACAATATGGAGTCTTAACTGACAGCAGTAATGACAGAGAAACGTAACATTTTCCTATCTAATATTTATAAGTTCCTTGATACATAAAATGTCTATGATATTTTCGATACCTTTATCCGTACTAAATGGTATACAAAAAGGACAATGTATGAAATTGTGATAAAAAGGACAACGTTTGAAATTGTGATAAAAATAACATTCTATTTTATCATGTTATCAAACCCCCAAAATTACGCCAAGGGCCTCACATAATCTTTAAGCAAATGCTTGTATTTTACTCATCAGGCTAAACATAGCCTCTTGTCTTTGGAACCCACGCTTCTGTAGAATGGTCTATTTAGACAACCTGTGACCTGTTATTTACTTATCAATAAGAACCTTTGTCACAGACGTAAAATACAGTAATCCGGTTTTCTCGCTGGAAGAGAGAGAGAGAGAGAGAGAGAGAGAGAGAGAGAGAGAGAGAGAGAGAGAGAGAGAGAGAGAGAGAGAGAGGTGTTTTATTCAATTGACTCATATCTACAAATCTTCCATTAGATCCTTACCATGGCCAGCACATCTCCATTACCTTATGTGCATGAACGTGCGTTCGCATGCGCGCACGCATCCGTGCACGTATGCAAAAAAAAAAGGAAAAATATTTATATTAATGCATATGGGTCTGTAGTAACGAGCAGACTTAAAAATGGAATAACGCGAATTCTGGCGAAGGGGATTTTCCATCATAAATTTCGAACAGAAACGTCCAAACTTCGCACCAGTAAGAGGAAAGTTGTCAGCACCTTCTCATTATTTTTTCTCTCTTTTTTCTTACATTTTCTCTATTATTTTCCCTCTTTCAAAAGTCGGCATTTAGGGATTTTCCAGCGTCTTTTCTCGGATTGCCAAAAACATAAATTCCGCCCGGGTACAAAGTCTCGCTTCCCTCTGCTGCTGATTAAGTGAAAGTGGTTTGTTCAGCTTTCTCTTTTGTTATGCGATTTCTCTTATTGCTACAACATTCCATGATAACGGAGTTATAACTCATATTCGCTGTTGTATTGGTATAGTCCAAGGTATATTTACGTAAATTAGGACGTATTCTATATCCGCAAAATCCAAATGCAAGTAACATTATTCTTAAAATATTAGCTAATACAAAATCACCTTCACCTCTCATGAATATTATGGCATAAGTGATAATAAATTTACAACTTGGATTTCCATCAGTGTTCATATCATGAGAGGATTTGCATTCATTCTCAACTCATTCATATTCATGGCAAAATGTAGTTCAACTTTATAATCAAAACTATGCATTTTAAAGCTGTGCCCAACTTTTTGTTACTAATGGATTTCTTTTGATAATTTCGATAATTTCATTTGCTGTAAACTTTAACATTTCAGAGTTTAATAAATATGGGTTCTTTGGTTAACTTGAAAATTACACGTGTTAAAAAAATACCAGCATAAATACCAGCATTTTATAACTAACAAGGGTGTGGTAATAAATGAATTTTTACCATATTTTTACATGTATGTATGTATGTATATATATATATATATATATATATGTATATATATATATATATATATATATATATATATATATATATATATATATATAACCTTTATATATAAAATATATATATAAAATATATATAAACCAAAAGTCGTACAAGACAACAGCATGAAACATAAATCACTTAATTCTTAAGTTAACTGTCTCATCGTCCAGGCTAAAATGAAAGATAAAAAAAAAAGTGATAAACAATACAGAATGAAAAATTATATTTTGTTGGCACTCAAAATACACTGAATAAAGCAAAACTAAGCAAGATGCAACACTGAAATAAGACGCACTACAAAAAAAAAAAAAAAAATGAGGTTAAGAGTAGTTAAAAAGGCACCTCATCTAAACGAAGTTCAGTTGCCGTATGCAAAATGCACCGAAAGTAAACAAGTAGAAGGGCGTGGTTTACGCTATATACAAGGGAACAGTTGAAGAGTGGTTGTTTAAGGTGGGACCTAGTTTCTCTACAGCTAGAGATTCTAATACTGGACGGTGGTGTTCATATGGACTTGATAATATTATCATGAAATCCATATAATTTATATTATTTTTGCAAAATTTCACACGATTCCTAATATTAAATAATGAGGTCCTTTGCTTGACTCAGATTTTTTTAAACTATGAGAGAGAGAGAGAGAGAGAGAGAGAGAGAGAGAGAGTGTCTTTTATATGGGAGCTGCTGCTGGTCCTTAATGGCCCAAGTTTCGGCAAAGTCAGAGATCCAGCTGGTCTGACCGACGAACACAACGAGGAGTGTGGGAACTGGGAAGGCGTCGATGTGAACCTGCGATGACTTTTAGTTTTCTGAAAAGAAAATTCTTGTGTCGGCTTTGTCTGTCCGTCCGCACTTTTTCTGACCGCCCTCAGATCTTAAAAACTACTGAAGCTAGACGGCTGCAAATTGGTATGTTGATCATCCACCCTCCAATCATCAAACATACCACATTACAGTCCTCTAGCCTCAGTAGTTTTTTATTTTATTTAAGGTTCAACTTTGCCATAATCGTGCTTCTGGCAACGATGTAGGATTGGCCACCACAAGGGGGTGGTTAAAGTTTCATGGGCCGCGGCTCATACAGCATTATACCGAGACCGCCGAAAGATAGATCTATTTTCGGTGGCCTTGATTATATGCTGTAGCAGCTGTACAGAAAACTTGATTGCGCCGAAGAAACTTCGGCGCATTTTTTACTTGTTTATATGAAGGCTGGTTTTACTGCAACTCTCTGGGAAATCCATCATTTCTGGAAACTAAGGTCGCCTTGGTGGTCATGGGAATAATTATATTAATCACTTTCAATCTCTGAGAAAAATGGGATTTAATAGTACTTTTTGCATTAATTAAGCATATATTTTAAATATTCTCTGTGATGATTATCAATACGCGACCTGAATGACATCCATATTAATAAATCATAAAATAAAAGAAAGAAATTTGTGGTAGGACTGACTAACATCAGGTTCTATTATTTAATCTACATATTTCAATCTGTAAACCACGTTGTAATTGGTTTAAAATGCTCTAATGAAAAAATCATATCTGGCTATTGTTAATTTAGATTTCCCTTGAAATAACATAAACGGCATTATTCATACGAAACTTTTTCTACAAGAGCAATGTTAATTTTTGTACAAAGTTTATATCATCGCATATTGTACCGTGGAAAAGCACGCATTCTTTGCCTGGAATGTGTATATATATATATATATATATATATATATATATATATATATATATTATTATATAAATATATATATAAAAAGAAATATCAGTGTGTTGATGTGTGTGTTTTCAAACACGTGTGATATTTGTTATTAAATTATTATACTTATTGTCAAAACTCGACCTTCCGTTCTCCGTGTTGAGTTTGATGTTTATACTTTGACGATTCGTATTTATTATTGTTTATAAGACAAACTTCACTTCGCTGTTGAATTCTTGATTTACATGAATACAAAGAGTCTGTCGCTGTGATATTCTTAAATTAAAAAAATCTCATATCTACTCTTTACCCCAATAAAAAAATCTAAAAATAGATAAGAGACAGCTCACACTCGCAGGCACCGTTATCCTAATTCACTTCTCACTCATAAGATAACAACACGGCCCCCTCTCCCAAAACAACTCCGGCGCTGGAAACGGATCGGCAATTTCGTGGATAAGCCCTCGTCCCGATTCAGCTTCTCTTTTTCAGCTTCAACGGCTCTGCACCTTGAGTTCTCCTCTGCTGTTTTTAATTTTTATTTTTGCATCGTTGATGTCCCAATTCTGATTCATTTCCGAGGAAGACTCTCTCTCTCTCTTGGAATCTCTCTCTCTATCTCTCTCTCTCTCTCTATGAACTCATATATATATATATATATATATATATATATATATATATATATATATATATATATATATATATATATATATATATATATATATATACACATATATATATATATATATATATATATACTGTATATATAATGTTTATATACGTGTGTATATATATGTATATATATAAACGCTTCCGGCCATTAAACATGTTTTTGTCTTGATTTTTTCTCTTCTTTTCAGTTACATTTTCCATTTATTAAGACAATGTTCATTACTGTGTTGTTATTGTGTCTGAATTAAAAAAAAAATATATTTGACCATTCAATAAATTTCCGGTTTTGGTAACTTTGAACGTTGTTTCACGACAGGCGTCATCAACCCTCACAACATCTAGCGATTATCGACTCCCAACTGACAATGAACTTTTATATTGCGCTTTCATCCTTTCTTCCTCCAAACAACTGACTCTCTATTCCTGTGTTTCTCTTATGAAGCTCATATGTTGGTGGTTGTCCATCTCTCAACGAATTCATAAAACTTATGTATTACTTAATTTCACAGTTAATTTAATCAGGTTGGCCTTGTGCCAGTACTTGCCCTTGACCCTGGGTAGCCTGTAGAGATCTGACAGAAGGTTCTGTGAGATTTTGTGGCATTTCTTCTGTCTACTGTCGGGCAGACAGGAAACCTTGCAGTGATTAGAAATGTCGTACAGGTCCATATTCTCAAAGGGTTTTCCATCATCAAAAATGACAGATTATTTTGGAAAACGCCCTATTTCATGAGTCTGGACCCTTTTCCATTTCCTAAGCAGAATATAATTGCTTCCTATACGTTACTACCACCATTGCCTACGACTCAAGAACGCAGAATCACTCATAAATAACCTTAATCAAACCTCTCTTTCCCGTTCATCAAAAATAAAAGCCATTATTATCATTATTCCTGATGGCTGCCAATTACCCCTGACAGACGCCGCAGAGCAAAACAGATCGGAGTGATATTATTTATTTCCTGAATTAGAGATGTATTGATTGATTGATTATGAAATTTACGCCTTGAAGACCAAGTGCTCTTCAGCGCCGTAATGAAGGTGAAATATATGAATTAATGATATGATTGATAATGAATAGG
The DNA here is from genome assembly GCF_040412425.1 of Macrobrachium rosenbergii. Taxonomy (NCBI): domain Eukaryota; kingdom Metazoa; phylum Arthropoda; class Malacostraca; order Decapoda; family Palaemonidae; genus Macrobrachium; species Macrobrachium rosenbergii. The sequence continues at coordinate 4,126,040 of NC_089785.1, read as the reverse complement.
TGAATGACGACATACCAATAAAATTCAGTGTTAAAATATGAACGTCAAAAACGAAGAATGATATTAGATAAACCAACAAAAATAAGTATATATTAAACTTTTATATTCAAAATATATACTTAGTATAAGAATAAATATGAATAAAATCTTTAATAAATAAACTGAAATCATATGTCATTAAAATAACCAGATTCTTTCAGATAACTCATAAGGGTATCTAACTCTACGTCATCATTTAAAATTTCTAAAATAGTCTTCCCAGTTAGTAAGTACTTTGCCCTAAGGCAATTAAATTTAGGGCAGTGCACCAGCATGTCTTCAACGTATAGCTGACCACCACAGTGAGCACAAACTGGGGCACTGGCTCCCTCTAAAATATAGCTATGGGTGAAGCGGGTATGGCCAATCCTAAGCCGTGTTAGGATGATCTCAAATTTTCTATTACGATTAAAACTCCAAAAATCGATACTTTTTCTAATATTTCTGTACTTCTATTTGTGGATAACATGGGGAAGAGATGCACTGCTATTCAGTACGTAGCTGAAATGGAAATGACACGAGATAGGTATTCTAGTTTCAGAGGAAGGGATGAAAATGTCACAGCTAATGAAATTTGACGAAAGGGAAATGAGAACTGCACATGCAGAGATGATAGCATGAAAAGACTTGGAAATAGAAGGGTTGTGCTAAATTCAAAGGATGGGGTCAAAGAGTCAGCAGGGTGTTTGTAGGTCAAGTTATAAGAAAGGAAAAGGAGGGACCAAAAAAGGAAATGATGAACGGCTAGAGAAGAAAGAGAGATTTAGAGAAGAAAAGATCGTCAGGAATGCAGACGCAGGCCAGAAGAAACGATCCCGCGGGTTACTGAACTATTCCAGGAGAGAGAGAGAGAGAGAGAGAGAGAGAGAGAGAGAGAGAGAGAGAGAGAGAGAGAGAGAGAAAAGAAAAAGACGAAGGGAACAAGAATACAGGAGTGAATCTTGAAGAACTTTAAATGGAAATGTAAACAGAAAAAATAATAAAATTTAAAAATCGAAATCAAAATCATCTTGTAATCGTGAAATGATTTGGAAAATTACTTGAGGAAATTAATGGAAGAACTCTGAAATGGCGACAACCTTCTACTTCTCAGACGCAGTTGGAAATTTGTAGGGCTAATGACGTGGCGTCTCTCTTTAAGTTACCTAAATTTGTGCAGCTCAAATAAACGCGGCGGATTAAATCGTATTAGGCTTTAAATCATTGTGAATTATCAATTTCGACAACTTTAATATCTCTCTCTCTCTCTTTGAATATCTCTTTTAAGCACTAATGGAATATAGAACTCCAAAATGTTTTTATGAAACCTGGCATAAATATCCTCAGCCGACGTCATTCAAACTAATCCCGATTGGTGCAATGGAGACCGGATGCTGAAGTGTTCATACATTTATACGTTTTATTTTTTTCTTTTCTTTTATTCACAGAGCGTGCAATTTTATAGTTTCCCAAATTTGCAAAATTACGCAAGAGAGTGGTCATAGGATGATTTTTTTACTATCAAGATTGTACAAAATTTTGAATATATATAAAGGGATACATTTTTGTCACTAAACTGTGACTTTTTTTATTCACAATATTCACAAGCATTACGCTACAAATCGTCCATGTTTTGACGAACTGGTGTATCCTATTTTTTTTTCTTATTTTGAGTTTTCCTGTCAAAGCGTCTTAGTTTTTGATACAATATCGAAATTTCAGCCGTCTCCGTTGTCAATTTTCCAACAAAGTTTCCACAAAGAGAGGAACTAATTAGAAGCTCTGAATGCCATCAGAATCTTTGAAGCCCATTTTAACTGTCTCAGAATGCGGAAAAAATTTTCCCGTCAGTTCGTCAAACAAGGACGAAATGTCGTTTCATATCAAATTCAGTCAACCTCGGAATAACTTCCACCGAAGGGGTATTTATAAGTAATAAGGTAACGGATCGCTTATCACTATGACATATTCCCCTTCGGCGTTTATTCCGGTTGAGTGAATTTGATAAGAACGACGCTGTAGCTTAATGTTCGTGAAAGTGATATATCGGTCAATCGTAAAAAATATGGAAGCTGGTTTAAAGACTCTAATTACAGGTATTTTCAGTCAGTCCAATAAATAAATCCCTAATAAGAAATTAATAAATATATCTTCAATATTGTTATAAAATTTTTGTGCATTTACAATCAACATGGTACTGTGATTCAAGTAACAAATTTACCAATGAATGAGGAATTTCTCCTCCACCCAAGGCGAACAAGAAGATAAAACTCGTCTAATCTTCATCAGTTCATTGTGGAAATTTTTGGCCGTATTTTCTCAGCTGCCTCCAACACGTTGCTGGTAAGAATCAAGAAAATAATGCGAGAATGACTGTGTCTTCCGTCAGTGGTTATTTGTTCCCTATGATTCCAGTTTACATTTACGACCAGAAAAGGACTTGGGTTTTAGGAGCTCTGTGGGAGTTGCTCTGAAAAAATCTGCATGATATTTCGAAATTGTTCTTTGCAGTTTTACTCTTCTAGAACATATCGAAACTACGAAATATCTTTCGGCACACACACACAAACGCGCGCGCGCACACACACACACGCATGCATGCAGATTACTTCTTATAATAGTTAAGAGGAAAAACACTACCAATAGAATTGCAATTAGGAGCTCAGTCTGTCGCGAAAATTACCTGAACCTTTTAGCACCACGAGAACGCGCTGAGTACCTCATTACTTCTTCCTTTTATCTCTTTCACTTAGTGGCTAAACAAAAGATCCATTGAGGAATTTCGTGAATTCTTTTCCCGGACCCAAGAAAATATGAATCTGGTGTAAAAATACGAAGCTGTGCTTTGCGTATTAGGTCAGTAAATAACTCAATGAATTAAGTGATTTTTCTTTTTTATTCTTGCTTTGAAATTTTTGTAAAAATAAAATTAGGCAGGATTTACCTTCAGTATTGCCTAAGATGCGTGGATTCGATATAGTCTCTTGACAAAATGGAAATTTTGTTATAAAGGTTTTCAACCGAGCACAAAAAATGTAGAACGTAAAATAAAAAAAAAAAATAAAAACTAAATTAATTCTCCTCCTTCTTCCTCTAAACTAAGCTGGTCTTATGCCAAAACTTATACCAACCCAGTAGAAAAAATAAGATGGTGCACATGGAGGAGGAAATATAATGATTAAATGTAACTAAATTGGTCGAAATATTAAAAAATAATAAAATTACAAGAATCCAGCCATAAAACAGTGCAGATGATAACACAAAATAAATTATACTGTACATCAGATGTTAAAAAAAGATAATAAAGTCATATAAAAATTGAAATCGAAAAACATGATGGAAGTCAAAAATTAAAAAGAAAATAAAATGTTAAAAAAAAAATTAAAAACAAATTTTAACGTCGATTCCTCCAGTAATAAAAAAATAAAAATGAAAAATGGAAAATAATAAAGTTTTAAAAACAAATGATAATCAGAACTTTATAACAAGTCTCTTCCTAAATTTCATCACCTATGTAAATCTTCAAATAAGTTGTAGTTCTCTCTCTCTCTCTCTCTCTCTCTCTCTCTCTCTCTAAATCTCTCTCTCTCTCTCTCTAAAATCTCCTGCCTAAAATCTTCTAAAATCATTGCAGACAATAAAGGAACGGAGACTCAGTGACTCAAAATTTTAGTGAAGTTGGACCATACTTGTCTGGTTGAAAAAATAAAATATAATGTGAACTTGCACTGTTTAAAAAAATAAAAAAATCAAATTGACTTTATTAAATTTGTGAAATAAATTTTGAAAGTGGAAAAAATAATTCAAAATTAATCCTTTGAGACTCAAAATAAATTCACGATTCATCAAAACCATAATTCAAAATATTTTTGTATAATGACTTTTAAACTGGACGTTTGTTTCTGGGTTAAATATTTACCAAATAAAATTTTGCAAAATCTCGCTTTCCTTCCTAAAAAATCATTATCAAAATATTTTGTGAGGGTTGAAAAAATCGCTCAATGAACGGCAGAGGCAAAAAAATAACAAAATTTCGTGGCGTACAATGTCGAGAGACCGAAAATTTGCAAATATCAATCAGCTACTAAAATAACCCTGTGCACCCACGCAAAGACCTAGGGAACCAGGCAGTGGCAGGTAATGATTCTGCAGGTAGACCTATCCTTGCTTAAAAGGACATCAATAAATAAATCTCTCTCTCTCTCTCTCTCTCTCTCTCTCTCTAGTAAAATTCTCTGTTTACTTTCTCTTACATATCTAAATTAACTTTTATCATCGAATATTAAATACCATTTTGTCTCATTGTAGGACATTCAAACAGTTATAAAAGTCATCGTAAAATACGTAAAGGTAGTTTTATTTGTCATTAAAAATATCGAATAAACAAACATTTCCAATGCTTCATGATCATTTAAACTTGGTTAACTGGGCATCAAATGTCTTTATCAAGTAGGTCTTGATCCTTTTACTACCTAAAAATAAACTTGTGATATCTCACCCTATTTGGCACTCATTAACACAATAAAAATTACAAAAACAACATTTTATAAACAAAATAAATTGACCTTTCGTCTGCAATTACTCTCTTATTCAAATAAATCATAATTGCCAGTTAATGATGTCCATTACGGTTTCCGATGGCTGCTAATTACCTCTGACAGGTGTGGTACTGTGAAATTCGTGGCAAAAAAATAATGAAAATTTAAAAATAAAACATTTTCAATTTAAATTTTTAAAATTTGTGAAAATAAAAAAACTCTCTCTTTTCTTGACATTTTTCACTTCATCAGAGGAAATTGTCTTCCCTTGAAAAATAATTCCCTAAATATAACCTCAGCAATCAAAAAAATGGTTTCTAAAAAAAGCGTTCAGAATACAAATTAAATAAAAAATGTTGACTTAAATAGTCTTGACAACTGTGACGTCAAATGTCAAAAAATAATAATCATATAAAATAAATGTAAAATAGCATTTAATTTGTTCTCGGAAATAATTAAAAAATGGAAGGTATAATTTCCACTGTTACAGTGATAAGATAAGAAATGCTTTTCAAAATAAACAACTAAAATATGAAAAATAGTGAAAATGTCAAGAAAAGAGAACAATTTCCAAAAAGATTAAAAAAATTAAATCGGAAATAAAAAAAACAAAATAAATTTCATTTCTTCGCTCAAGTTGAAACAGAAGCAAATAAGATGGTTAAGATGGACAGTTTCCAATAAATAACAAAGAATATAAAAATAATTGTTAATAAAATTGTAAACTCTAAATCAAATAATTATTTAAATTCAAAACCACTTTTGAAGGATGCAGAATATTGATTAGTCCTGAAGTACAAGAAATATTTTACAGCTAAATTCAAAAAATATAAAATGTAAATATATTTGGTTTTGCTAAAATAAAATACAAAAAATAGGGTTGGCTTATAGCAATTAAGAAAAAAAGAGAGAGAGAGAAATAAAATAAAGAAAAATAGAGAGAGAAAATAAAATTGAAAAAGAAGAAACATAAAATCAACTAATGCGTCACAATCAAGGGTCACAATCTGTAAATCAAACTTACAAGTCAAGACCTAATAAAATGTCAAAACTTATGGGTCACAATCTATGGGTCACGACTAAATATCTCATAATACTTTTGGGTCACAATAAATTATGAGCCACGAAATATGGGTCAAAGGCCACAAAAAGAATTAACTATTTAATAAAACGTGTGTGGTTTAAAATTATTATTAAAATTAATTATTAAATAAATTAAAATAAAATTAAATTATTATTAATAAATTAAGAGATTAATCTCGAAATAAATGCAAATAAATAAAATTACTGATATATTCCTTCTTTATTTTCATAACAATTCTTATGCCAAAATAAAATTCGACTGAATTTTAAGCCCCAACAACAAAATCATTGATTAAAATTACAAATAAAAACAAAAAACCCTGAATATAAAATACTTAAATAAATAAAATAAAAAAAGTCAATTCTGAATAAAATAAAACAATAAAACTAATAAAATCGTTTGAGTAAATTCTGCTTTAAAATGCTGGAGGTATCACAAGAACAGATCGCGTTTAAACTTAATAAAATAAAAATAAAATGTAATATTCCCAAAAATGAATTCAAAACAATTCGCAGAAAAAAAATCTGAGTCAAAAATCGAAAATAAGTTAAATTCAATAAACACGATATTATGTGATATAAGATTACAAAAAGATTATTTCTTATAAGAATATCATTTGGAGACAAACAAGCAACATGGTCCTAATTATGAAATACAAAAAATAAAATATTTGAAAATAAATAAAATAAAATTAATTTACAAACTAACGACTCAATGAATTACATTTCGATGATGACTTTCTGGGAGGAACAGCATCTGATTGGCGCCTGGTTAAATAATCAAGGTCGGTCGACACTTCTTTAATCAATGGAGACATAAAAAGGCAATAAATTATTTTAACAAAATAAATCAAGTCACGGAAAATTCTATAAGCATATTCAAAAAAATAATCAATATAATTCCATATTATAAAATAAACTGTTTCAGTCAAAGGGGATTAATTTTTTTCTGACTATCGAGATAAAATCATATGGTAAATATGAACGTGTGACTGTTAATATTTACCTAAATACAACAATACATACACACAAAAAAATACAAACACACACCTTTTATATGTATATATACATATAAATATATATATGTGTGTATATAAATATATATGTAATTATACATATATATATATATATATATATATATAAATATATATATATATAAATATATATATATATATATATAAATAATAATATATATATATATATATATATAAATAAATAATAAAATAAAATATAGAAAAAATAATTAGAGAAAAAAAAATAAAATAAAATAAAAAATAAAATAAATAAGCTTATTTCATAAAAATTAACTCAAAAAATCAAGTGCAGGCTCGGCAAATAGGTTACAGAGTACAAAAAATAAGATTTCCAATTAGTTCTGTTGTCAACAAAAAAAACTAATCATTATTCAGGAAGCGAGTTGGCTAAAAAGCAGATATGTAATTACCTATCGTATATTCTCTCACTTTGAACTTCCTAATTCTACCATCGTAATTATACTGCTATTTTCTTCGCTAAACCAAACTAATGGAAAGGAATGTGAAGAAATTGTAACATTATTCAAGTGGCAATTAAGCGATTCTTTTTACGAGATTAAAATCAATTAAATCTCTCTTCTGCGATTTCCACTCGCGAAGACTGAGTGGGTCTTCGTTAATGGGCTTTGCTTTTGATGGATGTGTGCTGTAAAATCTTACCTCTTATAATCTCAAAATATTTTTGTTATGGAATTAAGTTTTTATGGTGTTCAGAATCCCTGTATATTTATAACGATTTCACTTCTGCATCTATTTATCTAAATAAAACATATAAACACATTCATATGCACACAGAAGCTGCGAACCTATATATTACGTCACTATATTCTCATCCATTCAGAAGGAACAAAATATCATCTAAAAGACAATTAAAATAATGATCTCTCTGAAAGAGTAAATGCTGCCTCCAGTGTTATAAAATAAATAACTTTTCCTTTTCAAATCAATTGCCTGAAGCCTTTCATGTCAAAGAATGATTTCTTGAAAGCCATCGTCTTTTGTTCCTATTTTTCAGCTGGACCTTGCAAAGGTCAAAAAAGATTTTAAATAAAAAGTGGAAACAAAATTTAAAATCGACTGAAATGAAATGAACCTCCACAGCACAATAAAATAACTCAAATAAAATAAAGAATTCAAAAATAAATGGATGGCCATTTCTTAGATAGAACGCTAAAGCTAAGTTTTTCAATGGATTGAAAAATAATACATAGTTTCACGAAATCCTATTATTGATATCAAAACAAGGTGAAATCATTATTTTACATAAACAATGAA